>NW_017804109.1:2369452-2373857 GCF_001625305.1 Branchiostoma belcheri
CTATAATAGGTTTGGTAACCAGGCTATGACTGTTATACTATTGTAAAGTCCTGTGTGGGGAACAGAAACAGTATCGCACTGAAGTTGTTTAACCTTCTTCCTGCTGCCTAACCTTGTAATGAGTTCAAACTTTGGTGCCAAAAGGCCACCTTAGCAGTCTGAAGGAACAGTTAAAGTACAGTTATCATCTGCGAATCTGGTATAAAACTTGGCTTTGTGAAAAGAAGTAATTTTCCTCAGGGTTGAAGCTGTGAACCGTGTATAAAACTTGGTTCAGTCCGGTGAGATGTTTGAGTAGACTGGAAGTGGTTTCCCACAGAGCGAGTTTCTGTCAGTTCTTGGCAGCCTCAGACGTCCCTGTGCCAGTCTGGCATCCTGCCAACTCAGGTCCATATAAGGGATGAGGAAGGAAGGCTGCGCAGGTTTGGCCCACTTCCTGGTGTTTGGGAAGGATCAATTAGCACAAACTCTGCTGCAGCAGACACGGGCAAGGGTTGGCATCAGGGCAAATATCATACACTACTTTGCTTGTCGAAAAGAGCTACACATGTACATGTAGAGTAATTTCCCTGGTACAATGAACCTGTAAACACTGTACATAGCATCTGTCTTTTCTGATACGACCAGTGGAAGATTAGCTCTTCAATGAGCTAAAACTGAATTGATTGATATCACTTTCTGGTTTTTCTTATACAGTATCAGGACAACAGAACACGTTGGCAGAATGTACTGCACCTGTACAGAAAAGATATCGCCTGCAACTGCATATAGCAAAATCCTGATGCAACGTTGACCAAACATTCAACGAAAATATAAATCCAGGTTTCATGCAGGTGCGTTACGCTCGCTGCCAACGTGCTGTCTAACTGACCTGTCTTCTGGTATCAAACCGCTCACGGCAGGTAGAACATGACAATTGTATTGGTGCATGGGAGGAGGGTCTGTAAACTTAAAGTCATTGTGACAACTATGCTGGCTTTCAAGCTTGGTTCCCGCCAAAGCTTGGCCAAAGACTAGATCAGCTTTCAGCTGTGGCAGAACCAAAACCTGTACCAGTGATACTGACATCTACCCCCATATCCACACGGCCTTGCTGAAATCCCTGTGTAAGCTCCAGACCTTAACGAGTTCGAGGATCGGACCTTCGATGGATCACCATATCTGTGATCACGCTAGGATCCCGTATTTGTCACTGTAGGATCCCCATATTTGCTATAGTAGATCACCGTATTTGTCACTGTAAGATCACCGTATTTGTCTGTAAGATCACTGTATTTGTCTGTATCTCCTACACCACAACTGTTCCTAAAACGGACCTTGCCAGGATATTCCTAGTATCGCCCATCGCTGCCGGCACAGATGTCCGGCCTTTTGTACCCGAGTCTATCACAAGGCCACGGTCACGGTCAAGGCTGGGCGGCCGTGTATGGGGGTTATATAATAGCCCAACTCCTGTATGGAGCTTTGGTAGGCCGTGTATGGGGGTTATATAACAGGCCAGCTCTCTATAGGGGCTGGTGCAGTTGGTCTGATCCTGACACTTCATCCTCAGGCCAAAACAATCCCCACACGCACCTAAACTGTGGGGGTCGCTTCTTGTTTTGAACTTTTGTAGTCATGAAAAGGCATAAATACACGACTGTTTTTCTGTCTTCTATTTTCTGGCTTTTCTCCGTTTGGAGAAACCATTCCAAAACCACCTGGAGCCTGGGTGCCAGACTGTTTCCAGGGCCTACACAGGCCAGCTCCTCAGCTCCAGGGCCAACATGCTAGCCTGGGTGCCAGGCTGTTGCCAGGGCCTACACAGGCCAGCTCCACGGCTCCAGGGCCAACATGCTAGCCTGGGTGCCAGACTGTTGTCAGGGCCTGCACAGGCCAGCTCCTCAGCTCCAGGGCCAACATGCTAGCCTGGGTGCCAGACTGTTGCCAGGGCCTACACAGGCCAGCTCCTCAGCTCCAGGGCCAACATGCTAGCCTGGGTGCCAGACTGTTGCCAGGGCCTACACAGGCCAGCTCCTCAGCTCCAGGGCCAACATGCTAGCCTGGGTGCCAGGCTGTTGCCAGGGCCCACACAGGCCAGCTCCTCAGCTCCAAGGCCGACATGCCCCCAAGGAATCTTTGCACTTGACAATCACCACATTTTCACAGTCTACATGCAACAGGCCACAACAGCTGGTTCTTGCCAACTACCTGTTATACCAGGGACCCTGCTTGTACCAGAACCACATGTTTTTTAGTCAAGAACTCAGGAAGCCAGCTTATAAGAAGGAATATTGTAAGTAGGGATACGTTTGCTAATCTCCAACCAGATTTTGGTGGCTGCAAAGACAACATCAAATTGGCCGGGCAGTATCCATTTGCCACCTGTTGGGCTGACGTACAAAATACAAGAAAAGAAACCAGTAGAAACAAGAAAGCCAGATAAAAATGCATAAAAACACCTTAAAAATCTGCTTGGAGGGTAGACATGTATGCGGCTGCAGGAGTTGGTTAGAAATAATTAGAGCAAAACTATTCTGATTTACTAATTCAATTATGGTACAGTCAGAAAACCTGTCACTCAAAATATATAACCCAAGGGTATGTCAGGGGTTTTTAGGAAGAGTGGACATGCAAATTTCACATTGTCAAAGCCAGCAATTGCAGGCTTCAGAGAGATCCTTACACACCCTTAAAAAGCAGTCTCTCTCAATCCTGGTGACAAACTTTACAAATAGTTGAAGAAGTGCTAACATGCCCACTGCTGAAGTCTTTAACTTACTCTGGCCCACTGAGAAGATTTGACAGTCATTCTGTTTTTTTCTGCTTCCAAACTCACAGTTCTGAACCGAAGCCAACATCAGATTAGAGACTCACATCTGCTTCTGTAATGTTCTGTGTGACGTTTAGAGACAGAACCAATAAAGAAATCAATAAATAAAACACAAAGTCAGAAGGTACAAAGTTGGTTCCACCTCTTGTCACTTTCACTTTTTAAAAACAATAGCAAAGCAACCCTCGTCAGTTCAGGTCAAGTTTAATTTTAACCTCCTTAAATCTAACCAAGGAGCTTTAACCTCTTGTCACTAACTTCTTAACAACAATAGTAACCCTCGTCAACCTTCAGTTCAAATCAAGGAGCTTTAAATTTTAACCTCCATGATCTAATTAAAAATCTTGCCAAGGAGCTTTTACTTCCTTGTTCAGATACAACACAGTCTCTGTGATGTAAGACTGTAGAAACAACAAAAGCGTTCTCCTACCAGGAGCCTTGTCTGAATGGGACAATGTCCAACAGTAGTACACGGTTGCTTTTGTGTTCCTGACTATTGTAGCTAGAACAAGGTCGCTGTTGTGTGTTTGGGGCCCATTGTAGCCAGGACAAACTTGTTGTGATAAGGTAGGGGCCTGTTGTACCCTTTACAATGTTGTTTTTGTGCGTTAGGGCAGCGTGTTGTGGGTAGGAGGTAACGTGTTTTGTAAGTTTGTGGGTAGGAGGTTGTTTTGTAAGTTTGAGGTTGTTTTGTAAGTTTGCGCCCCACAGTTCCTGGTACAGCCCGGCACTCCGTGACAGGCCCAGCCCCCACAGCTGGCGACCCCTGACCCCCAGGCTCCCTCAGGCACTGGGAAAGCCCAAATTAGAAATTCCCCTGGAATGTACCACTCTGTTTCCAGGGAAGTCTGATACTGCGGTGCGATTCTTAGCTACTTTTGAGAAGCAAAAGTGACAAAAAAATTGCCCAAAGGGTTGTCAAATGGATTCTAAAGGAAAAAGTTTAGTTTACTCACAACTTACTTCACATTTGAACATTTTTCACGAAAGAAACTAAGGAGGTAAGACAGCATCTGCCTCCCTGGTGCCCCCCAGGTTTAGAGTAGGTTGGCCGGGCTTAGGTAAACAGAGTTGTAGGCTGTCAGTGGTGCATGCCTGAGGTTCATACTGACATGTTTTCCTGTGGAAGTGTGCCTGCAAGATCACACAGCTGATACCTGCACACAACACATGGCTGGAGCATGGTCTACCTGGCTATCACAAGGCTGAGGGCCTAGCTCTCTTTGCAGGTGAAATAGACGAACAAACAAACGAGCAGCATGGTCAACTTTGCTGCAACAAGGGAGTTGCTCTCTTCACAGGCAAAATACACAAACAAACAAACATATTTTTCCTGAATGTCCATATAGGACAACAAGCTAGAGGCCACATTAAATTAGTTATTTGGTTCACATAGTCTGACACATTATATACTTACTGCACTACCACAGTTAGCACCATGATCACTGAGATACTTTGTGTCCAGTGTGCTATGGGTCTGGCACCCAGGCTAACACACAGTTCCAGCTACTGAACTACAAACACGTAACCTTTGTAGCTGATGTCAGAACATGGGGGGGAGGGGTGGCGGCTGGGGAGTCGAGGGGGTTGGGC
>NW_017804109.1:2373877-2446023 GCF_001625305.1 Branchiostoma belcheri
GACCTTGAGGGCCGCCCCCTCCCCCAGCTGCCCCCTGACTCCTGCCAACCTGCCAGCCCTGAAGGACCCCCCATACATCATCCCAGGGTCACCTGTACGCCGCTAACGAGTTCTACAGCGGGAAACTAACGAGCTGCTAACGACCATAAATCATCAGCACACTTACGAGTGTGGGCAAGTCTCCGCTTTACAACTTTGGGAAAGTTATGGTCGTTCTTTACCAGGACTTGATTTATTGCTTGGGTCAGGCCAATAACATTCTGGGGAACACAACTGTAAATATAATGAGAGTGATTGTTTCCACGTATATCAACTTTGAAACTTTCTCTCTCAAGTAAACTTTATACAGTATTAGAAAAGTTTGAGTTGTTTCGTTCCTGTGTGAGAAAACAAGTGCTGCCATCACACTACAGCCACACGTTGGAGTCAAACCAATGCATTTTATTGAGGACAGACATTGCTACCAGTAAATAGTATAGAGTGATATTATGTCTCTGTAGCCAGCTCAGTTCCTGAGATGCAACACCAGTTCTCCTATCAGTCTGATAAGCCTCTGTGGAGGACTACATTGTGTTCAATCAATTTAAAGCGTTATCACTATCCTTGTGTTCAAAGTGTTACCACTATCCTAAATGATCTCATAAACTCAAGGTTTCTTGTTTTCTCTCCGAAAAGTACAAGTTAGAACAAGGAGGTTGACCTCCTTGGTTAGAACAATCTCCAAACAGATCTTTTTATGGGTACAAGACAGCATCAAATAGGTTAAAGGCAGTATCCGGCCAATATGCTGCCTTTTGGCGGGCAAAAAAACAACAACAAAAAAGCAGAAGCTGGTACAAAAAAAGAAACTCTGACGAAAATACCTAAAAAGGCATCAAAAACTGAAGCCCAAACTTCTGCTTTGAGAGTACAAGAACAGGAGTTGAGTCCTCTGTGTTTCCCAGTCCCAGCCCCTCCGTGTTTAGGCTGGATGTGTAGGAATTTCAGCCGTAATTTGTCGGCAGGTTTCGGCCGGCCCCGCCGTCATTCCAGTGCTCCATGCAGACTTACTCCCGGGGGAGCCCTTTGCCGGAGAAGCAGGGCTCCCCGAGGGCCGCCTCTCTGTGTAGTTCACAATTACAATAGTGCCGGGGGTAACCTTGCGGTGCAGGGGGACTCTGGGTCGCAGTAAATCACCCACGATCCAGGCAAGTCCATTGTCCCGACAAACAAAGGCCCTGGGGTCAGCACACATCCATCCAACTTCTCCTGACATGTACAAATGGCCGCACTTCAAGCAACTTCAAACAGCCGTAACCTACTTCTTAAGTAAACACCAAGACGTCGCTCCACACTGTCATCTGTCTTAGAGACTTGAAGTTTGTGCCAATTAAGAATCTTGAAGTCATGGAGAAGGTTAGAATTGTCTTGAAAGTTCATCTGTGTTGGTAGAAGTCATTATGAACGAGATTGAAGTTGTTTTTGTGTTGGCAATTACAGTTCAATCTTGTTCATAAGGATAGAATTGAACTGTTGAGCAGAGTTGAGGGATGGCCTGATGCTACAGATGTCAGGTCACCTGTCTGCACACCTGGTCGGACTCACCTGGCCGGCACAGGTAAACCAGGTGTGGGCTGAATGATGAGCACTTGAGAAGCACACAGGTAAAACTTGTGTAACAGTAAACACTGCATTTGTGCTTATGAAGCAGAGTACATGTATAGTTGTGGTGTAAGCTGGTTTGACTGTCAGTTTTACAGTACAGGAGTAGTGGAAGACTTTAGCGCTACATTTTCTAGTCTAAAGTACAGGAATAGTGGAAAACCTCAGAGCTTAGGCTACATACAGTACAGCATGGAGGTAGAAAAAACACATCAGTACAGAAATACTGATACTGGAAAACTTAAGAGCTAGGCTACAGTACAGGAACAGTGCCTGTACCTACACAGTACAGGAGTAGTGGAAACTTGTGAGCTAGCTAGTCTACGGTACAGGACAAGTACCTGAACATACACAGTACGGGAACAGTTTAAAACTTGAGAGCTATAAGGCCACAGTACAGGAATAGTGGAAAACTTGAGAGCTAGTCTACAGCACATTTATAGTACATGAGTCATGGCAGTGAGGATGATTCAGTGATCAGCAGCAGATAACAGAACCACAGGAATGTCTGCACTGACTACAGAACCACCTGGCTGGGCTGGAAGTGTGTTACAGGGCTTCTAACAGCCTGAATCCTGAGATTAAACAAGTGACAGCAAAGATGAGGTCATTTTTTGATTCCGTATCATTTTCAGAGGGATTTGATTTCGTGGAAGCCGGGAAATGAGTCTTTTGCAGGGTTTTAAGTTCATGGTTGGAACAATTCTATTATATAGCAGTGATGCAATGTAAATGTATATTCACAGCATCACACATGTACATGTAGTCTTGCAGTGAGAGGTCACAGCAAAAAGCGCAAATTTAAAATAAAACTACTGCCAACATTTCACAGTTTAACGTGAAGAGAAGAGAGAGAATTAAAAAGTCATTGACTATAACGTTACATGTACGTGTATCTGCCTTCTTGAATCCGAACTCATGATGTTAGGAGTTAGACATACCTTGTCAGCATTTCATTACTGTAAGAATTACACTTAGTCTAGTAAGGCTGCGATGCCAAGTAGCCATTCAGCTGTTTCTGAAGTTGCCAGAAAAATCGGGAAACTTCCACAAACAAGTTTCAGCTGCCTCAACAAATTAGAAAAGTGAGAACGGAAGGTAAGAGTGACAATGACGGAAATGTAAGGTGTAACCCCGGCACACAGACATGCAGACCACGGATCAGCGACACTCGTCTAAACTCAACATCAGAAATAACCACAGGAACCAGGCCAAATGTAAAATGCAGGTGAGGGCTGGAGACAGTCACAGCATAGAGTCAACAACCTCTGGTACACCTTACAATGAAAATATCAAAAATGCACAGTGTACAGCCTAAGTGTACAATACAGTCCTTATTCTTTCCTACTCAATACAACACAAAGTTAACGACCACTTTTATGCCTCTTACAATGAACATATCAAACCTACAAAGTGTACAACTACAATCCAACCTGCACAAGCCACAGCTTCCATACTCATATAATACAGCACAAAGTGAACAACATCTTTTAAATATCAACCTAGCCCAGTGTATTATCATTCTGTTCAATAATCTAGATTATCCAGAAAAGACTTGATTCTTCCCAAGAAAAATCTAACATGAGATCTGAGAGGAAATGATTTTGTCTAAAGTTATGATCATCATCATCATTGTCCACTGTGTTCTAGTGCTGAGGTAAGTTAGTTAGTTAGTTAGTGAGTTTCTCACCTGCTTGCCGCGGGGGCAGTAGCCGTTGACGAAGTCCTGAGGTAAGTAAGTTAGTTAGTTAGTGTGTGCGTTTCTCACCTGTTTCCCGCGGGGACAGTAGCCGTTTACGAAGTCCTGAGGTAAGTTAGTTAGTTAGCTAGTTAGTTAGTTAGTGTGTGCGTTTCTCACCTGTTTCCCCCTGGGGCAGTAGCCGTTGACAAAGTCCTGAGGTAAGTTAGTTAGTTAGTGCGTTTCTCACCTGTTTCCCCCTGGGGCAGTAGCCGTTGACAAAGTCCTGAGGTTAGTTAGTTAGTTAGTGTGTGCGTTTCTCACCTGTTTCCCCCTGGGGCAGTAGCCGTTGACAAAGTCCTGGCACACCTGCGCGTGGCGGCTGACGTAGACGTGGGAGTACGGGCAGTCGTCACGGTTACACACGCCGCGCAGGAAGTACGAACACACCGGCATCTGGGGGACAAACAAACAATCGTCACGGTTACAGGCAAACAAACAATCGTCACGGTTACACACACCGCGCAGGAAGTACGAGCACACCGGCATCTGGGGGACAAACAAACAAACAGTTGTCACGGTTACAGGCAAACAAACAGTCGTCACGGTTACACACACCGCGCAGGAAGTACGAACACACCGGCATCTGGGGGACAAACAAACAAACAGTCGTCATGGTTACAAACAAACAGTCGTCACGGTTACACACACTGCGCAGGAAATACGAACATACCGGCATCTGCAGGGCAAACAAACAAACAATCATATGTTAAACTATGTCGGTGAAGGTTAGACATCCAGGTAATAAGATATGTCAAAAAACAGTTACTCAAGCAACTGGATATGATTTTGGAAGCGGTCAGACATTTCAGGTAGCATCCACTATCTTTCGCACTATATCTTTTGGTTATTCATGTTTTTCAGTTATGTATTTCAAAATTATGAAAAAATGAAATGTTGACCAAACATCCAACAAAAACTGGGTTTTACACAGATGCAGTATGTTCTATGTGCTACTTACATGTATATCATCATATCAGCTTTCACATTGCAGGTTGCCTGCATATATAGAAGATCTATGGGAAACTTAAATGTACTACACAAAGTTAACATTTTAACTGTTTAACATACATATAAGCCTGTATCACGTATCATGCACATATTGTAGTCACTTTTGTTTCACACTTTTTAAACCTTCTACCCCAGTATTACCCAGATGCTTTGCTATTTTCAGCTGTCTGGAGTGCCAGACTTATCAGCCATCACAAACACACAGGAACACAACTATGCAGGATAATTTTGGAACAGAAAACTCTCCCGCAAAACAGTCCTATTTCTGTGTGCAGGAATGTCGCTTTTTATTTACATTCTGCTGCAATCTCGGGCCGACGAGAGGCCATCTACATTTTTGTGCCATCACGTAAGGATGACGTTCTGACGTAAAACTCCATTCATAGAGCACAAAGCAGTTCCTAATAAAGCAGTAGAGATGGCAGACTTCGCTCCCTTACCCATACAGCTACAGGTACACATCAGAAATACCTGCACAGCCCCAATTTTACCTGCACTAACCTTCATTCTGTAACTTCTGATTTTTTCTCGGTACTTTTATGTTCACTGTTTTCACTGTCACTTCTGTACTATGAACTTATCATTACAGTTAACAAATAATTCCTGAACTTTCTTTTTAATTCATGCACCTGTCATAACCGTGAATATTATTATATAGCTTCGTGAACATGTCAATTTTTCTCAGACTGTGCACTTTTGTAACCCTGAATATAAATTGAGTTACAGTATACCCAGTACATAGACCAGTGTAGGTAAGCTGCAGGTAGACATCAGAAAATAATACATTTACTAACCTGCATATGCAGGTTTTATTTCCAGCCCTGAAGTAAACGTGTATAACACCACAGTACATACAGCAGCACACAGAGGGAGGCTCTAATAGAGACGTATGTTGTTAAAGCGGTGACATATACGGTACATGGACCAGTGCAGGTTAGGTGCAGGTAGACATCAGAAATACCTGCACTGTGGCTGCACAGCATTTTACCTTTACCAACCAGCATATGCAGGTTTTATTTCCAGCCCTGAAGTATAATGTACATACAGCAGCACACAGAGGGAGGCTCTAATAGAGACGTATGTTGTTAAAGCGGTGACATATACGGAGTGATTAGCACACAGATCTGCAGTGTAAATCCCAGCAGTGGGGAAAGGTGAACAGGATTTCCAGCAGGGGGCAGACATCAATTATCCCACAGCAGCCCTGCAAAATTCATGCCTAAAGCCAGACAGCCTGAACCAACGTAATCATAAAATACTGAACATGTTATCAGTGACAGTGAGACAAGTGGCTAAGGTGTGTTAGAGGATAATTACCCAGTTATGTACTTGACTTTGACTTTAGATGATTAATTGTTCTGTGTTTTCTGTGAGGTTTGAGTGATTTGATTTTTAGGCCCTAAATTAGCCTAAGGGTATAATGTAGTTTACTCCACTAGGGTAGTGTAATCTAATGAGGTAGGAACAATATACATGAAAATTTTGTTGGCTTTTCTGATTATTGGTTAAATTTATTATTTTTTTCCTCCTAATTCTAGCTCACTTTAAGATGCTAAGTCACCATTACTTCATTCATTCGTTCTTAGATCCATCTTTATTTTCTATTCTTTTTTCCTTCCCTTTGTTCATCCTGCCTTTGTCTCTATCTTTCTGTCTTATAATTCCATCTTTCTCCATCTATCCCATAAAACTTCTAGCTTATTTCTTCCTACCACACCATCCCTTCACAAAAAGTCAGAGCATTTTTGACGTCCTTTTAGGTGTATTTATTGCGTTTTCTTTCTTGTACCAGTATCTTTTTTCTGCCAGACAAACGGTGGCGTATTGAACAGTCCCCTGCCAATTTGATACTATCCTGTAGGCACCAAAAGATCTGTTCTGAGATTACCCAATCCCTGCCAGTGTTAGAAACCTCCAGTCTCCCTCCCTTCCCTGCCAACATACATCACACACACAGTTAATCAGCCCGCCCTGGAGTGTAGCAGAGACAATGGGCACAAGTGTACACAGCCTGGTATCATGTTTACACTCTTAATAAGGGAACAATGGGCCAGAAAGTGGGGAACAATGAACCAAAAAGTGGATAACAAAAGCCAAAAAGTGGATAACAAAAGCCCAGAAAGTGAGCAACAAAAGCCCAAAAAGTGGGGAACAAAAGGGCAGAAGCAGTTGAACAAAAGGCTTGTAGTGTGAGAGAGGAGAGACGTTGTACAGACAATACTGAGGCCCGGCGTTCCGACAATGTTATCTATAGAATCGACGCTTGGACTATTGAGGATGGGTTTGTGAGGACAACATGTATTGTTCCTGTGCCACAGTGAGCGGACAAAAGCACAGCGGTGGCACATTGTGCTCACTGTCTGGTCCAACTTGTAGCTGCTGGCTGAGGGAACAATTATCATGTCGTTCGGAGTTAGGGACGCTCCAGGACTCCATCGGTAAACTTCAGCGCAATATTGTCGGTCTGTCAAGACATTTTATTTATTTTCATCAACTTTCAACTGCATTTTTTGGGTTCACGAGCAACCGAGTGAAAACGTTCTTTTCCTCTACCCTCTCCCTTCTTGAGTGTTATTTTAGTTCTATCCTATCTCATGATGCTTACTTTAGAATATCCTGGCTCTGTGTAAAAGCATTGCTGCCTGCACAGATGTAATCTCCAAGCAGATCTTTTGGTGGCTGAAGAAAATATGAAATTGGCCGGGCAGTATCCAATATGCCACCATTTGGCTGGCAAAAAAAAGGATACCGGTACCAAAAAGAAAACCTGATAGAAATGCCTAAAATATGTCAAAAAGAAGCCGTAACCTAAACCTCTGCTTGGAGAGGATGCAGATGTACTGTAGGTCCTGTAGTTTTTCTTCATCACCACTCTGTTTAAGGTCAAGAATTGGGCTGTACAGCCACACAAGGGCCTGTAGCAGAGGACAACCTTCCTAGAATCTTTGGACACGAAGCACCAGCCATCACCGCTCTGCTTCACCTCCAAGCAGATCCCTCGGTGGTAAAAAGACAGTATCAAATTGGCCAGGCAGTATCCATTAGCCAGAGAAGGTCGCCGGCCACCGACGGGTTGGTGAGGGTAGCGACAAAAAAAAACCGGCCATATATAAGAAGCTAACGATCATTCCCCACAACCTCTGCTTGGAGAGTACACTCTGCTTCACCACTCTCGGCTGCACCGCACACCCTGACGGTTTGTGACATCGCCAAGCCACAACATCACGCCAAATCTGTGTCAACCCACGACCTTGCCTGCCCTTGATTGTTCTGTAACAATGGGGGAGGGGGGCAGACACTTGCGGCGGGGGCGTGACGGATCCCCTGTCAGCGTGCGGCCTGGCGCCGGGCCAGCGCGGGTACACCTGGCCGGGAGACGGTAACCACGGCGATAACACCTGGCCGGGGAGCCGGTAACCACGGCGATAACGGAGGCTACACCTGGTCAGAGAGCCGGTAACCACGGCGATAACGGAGGCTACACCTGGTCATAGAGCTGGTAACCATGGCGATAACACCTGGCCGGGAGACGGTAACCATGGTGATATAATCATGATGTTGGGACGGGAACATAAATTCCCTGGTTTGTCAATGATGGTTACGGTGGGACGTGTCAAGAAGGAAGTTTGAAGTTCAAGGTCATGGATCTCACAAGAATCATGTGGTAGAATGACCTTGGAGTGGACTAAGGCTGGATACTTAAGACACTATTTCAAAGCCACACTCAAGGACAAAACCTGTTCAACGACAGATTCTGTAACTGATGAAAAGTAGTGGATCAAAGTTTTCAAAATCTATCCAGTTGCTTGAGATGGGTTAACATTTTCTTGTGTATCTCATTACCTGGATGTCTAACCTTCATGGATATCAAGAACAAAGTAGGAATCCAATTCTTCCTCAGACATAAAACCTTCAGGCCAGGCTTGAATTATTGTCTGGTAAGACTGAAATCTCATCTTCCATTCAGAACATCCCAAACACCCAGCTAAGCCAGTCCCAGTCTGATACATGCAGCTCCTGTTGTGTCTTAAGTCTGTGCTAACAAAACAACAACAACAACAACCCCGGTCTCCGCAGGGCAGAATCCTTACATCAACAGCTGAGAGGAAGTGCAGACATGGGAAAGACGAGGGGACAATAGTCGTCAGGACGGTATCCATAACCTCTCAGGAGTATTGTTTATCAGTAATATCATAACAAACATCACAACAACAACACCAGGGGATCTGCCTAAGCCTTGGACAGGGCAAGTCAGCCCAGGAGGATTATGGGAACAATACGCTGTAAAAACTGGGAGCAGCCAGAGGAGGAAGTCAGAGGCAGGGTTTCAGATGGCTCAGGATCACCTGGAAAGAACCTGAGGATGTTATGGTAGGCTGAAAGGGTAACACACCTGTCAGGATTGCTGCAAAAATGTACAGACTCGGGATCACCTGTACATCTTGGGATCACCTGTACATCTTGGGATCACCTGTACAGAACCTGAGGAGATGTTATGATAGGCTGGGATCTGGGGAACCAGGAAGGATAAATGTCTTTAAAACTACAACTGTACAGTTGGAAGTACAACTGGCTTGTAATGTGTTTGAGGGTGTAGTGTTGGACCAGAAATTCCCCATCAAGACTGTGGATGCTGAAAATGGCTGTTACAGTAGATAACACACTGGTACTCTGTAGGGCCCTCTCAGTTATCAGTAGAGTATATAAACTGCAGGTGTTTGAGTGTTCACTATTGGACCAGAAGAGCCCATTGTGTTTTTTGTCTGAATGGTGGCTGCTGTAGATACCTATCTATAGATTAGACACTGGTACAGACTTAGATAACACACTGTGGTTAGGACTAGAGAGGATTGTGGGGGATTACTGGTCACTTATGGGGATTAGGGAGGTGCAGTGTGAAGACCAGTAACAGAAAGACTTCAGAACAATTTTTTTTTCCGTAAATAATTTCATCAGGTTGGAAGATACTTTGGGTATAGAATTTTCTTCTTACACAACCAGTAAGGTTCTCACTGCAAAAGCGCCACCTACTTTGGTGATAAATAGCGGCGAGTTGCAGAACTCCAGTCAGAAGCTCTGAGGAAGGTGTCTGATAGACACCGAAACATAAGCAGCTGAGAACCTTACTGGTTGTGTAAGAAGAAAATTCTATACCCTAAGACTTCAGAACTCTTTCCTGCATCAGTCCATCAGACTCCATAATCAGACTGTATAATCAGGATCATGGTACTTCTGTTATGTTACTACTTGTTATGTCTGGGATGTACATAATAGAAGTACGTATAATTTATATCAACAACATCATTCAGGCAACATTATTATCAATATGTATGTCTGAAATGTAGATAATGGAAATAAAGAATTTGAACAAAGTGGGCTTGTGATCAGACAGACGACTTACAAAGGAGGCAATTATAGAGAGAGAAGGGGAAATAACACAGACAAGGATCTGCCACATCGAATGTCAGCAAGACAACACCAGGCATGTTACAGGGGATAGAAAATCAAAACTACAGTCCCTGAACAGTAACAGTTCAGTCGTAAAGAAGTCAGCCCAGATCCTGACAAAACAAACAGGTGCAACAACCAGGACTTTCCCATCTACTGCCAGCCGGAAAAAAACAAGGAAATGATCATCAAGGACTAAACACAGAAAAATGCTTGAACAGCACAAAAAGCTGCAGAATGTCTGCTTAGATTGGTCTGAAACAAAGAAGAATTGATGTAGAAGATACGATGTACACTTGGGAAACATCCAGAAATTCCTCAGGGAAATCTGGAAATAAAAACATTGTTCTTCTACTGTTTCTCTTCAAGGACATCTGCGGACACACCTGTGGACACACCTGTGGTACAGGTGTGATGACCGTGTGGATGGACAGGTGTGACGTTGGAAGGTGAACTTGTAGATGAATGAGGTACTAACACCTGCACTGACCTCAGATCACCCCACCAGTGAGTGTATGAAGTGTAAAGCCCCTTTTTATTTCACTCCATACTTCAGTATGGAGTGAAATACTGTTTTTACTGATGATTCTTCTTCTTCTTCTTCTTCTCCTCCTCCTGCCACTTTTTTAAATTGATTCAACTCCTTCATTTTTGGGCGAAATGACCTGAAATTTCGTATAGAGGTAGCGTGGGTAAATACCCCTAGGCGTTTTTTAAATTTTTTTGATACAAGCTTTTACAATCGTTTTATTTGCTTTTTTAGCGGTCCCCATAGGAAAGTACTGTGCGGGGGCGTACGCGCGTGACGTAATAAGCGTGGCGGCATGCCCATATATGGGCATGCAAGCATGAACCTGACGCAGCCTAATCTTTTCTTCTTGCTGATTGGCTGTTGGATTTGATTGGATTAACTCAATTAACACCTGTTCAAAGCCATTCCATTTTGACAGTATGAACTCAAGTGTTTTGGTAGGTACAGCACAGGCCACGAAATACGCATCAATTTTCGAGGGACGTTCTGCGGAGAGTGCAGGACGCTGTGCGGGACTTCCCTCGGGAGAGTGCGGGACGTCCTCCGGGAGAGTGCGATACGTTCTGCGGGAGAGTGCGGTACGTCCAGCGGGAGAGTGCGGTACGTTCTGCGGGAGCCAGACATTTTGCTCTTCTCTGTTGGAACAACGCAAGTTGGAGGTCAATGACCTGCGCCCGGCGTGTAAACAAGATTGGACAGGGAGCGGCTGTAATATCAAAGGAGCCGGCGGCTTCTGCTAGCCGGGTTGATAGTTAAGTAACATCAAGGTGGTTCAAAAGCAAACCTGATAAAGAAGGAAACCCCGTAGTTAATAGTTGAAAGTCTTGGTGGCTTGAGGCGATCGATACCGCCATGCTGTTTACTTTATATGACATACAATGCAGTGAGTGATGTGTATCGCAACGAGTTAGCTCGGTTGGTAACGCGCCAGACGGCAATCCCAGAAATTGTGAGTTCGAACCCCAGTGCATCGGATATTAACATTTTAAACAATTTTATCATTTTTAACAATTTTATCAGTTTTAACAATTTTATCAGTTTTAACAATTTTAACAATCCTGCATTTTAACAATTTCAACATTTTTTTTTTTGATTTTCGTTGTTTTGTCTTTTAACATTCAAAAAACTGATTGTTCTTACTCAAGAATGTCAATAACTTAGAATGTTAGTCTTTTGTATTTTTCCAACATACAAACCAAAATCACTTTGATGTTGTCACAAAAGTATGGAGCTGACAAGAGAGAATGAGTACGGTACTCTGCCAGTGTGAAGAATCTACAGAGGTATTACCAGTCACTAGTAGCAAGAGATAGACCACATTGAATGATGACGATGAGGACGAATCATATGGAGTACTATCATAGCTTAGTACAGAAATTCTACTGCTTTACTTTACTTTACTTTCTTTCACTCTGTACATGCAATTAGCTCACTGGCATGATTTTAAAAATAAAGGTTATGATAATCATATTATATGTATAGCTTATTCAATGTATGGCTTCATAGTTTATGTGATTGTTAATAAGGCCATGTTGATTTGATTGTATGGATGGCATCTGTGTGCGCATCGGTTTTCGTTAATTTAAAACTAAGTTTACGACATTCATACAAAACATCTGGAAACTAAGCAAACATACTCTGTAAATTGATTACTGTAATTCCCGATTTTTTTTTCACTGTACCGCAACGTAACGCAAGCAGGAGGTCAATGTTCACGGTTTTCACTGTCACCTCTGTACCGTGAACTTATCTTTACAGTTAGGAAATAATTCCTGGACTTTCTTTTTCCTGCAACTGTCACCACCGTGAATATATAGTTCCGTGAACATGTCCATGTTTCTCAGACCGTGAAAATTTTGCTACCGTTAGTAGTAGTTGCAATTTCGTCATTAGTAGTATTTAGATACCTGCAATATGTAACTTTGAAATTGAGATAAGTGTAAAGTAAAGCTAGTCGAGATTTAAAGTGCTTGTCGTTGTATCTTTGTAAAAAAAAGGGAGATAATGGCCAAGTGCCATTTTTTGTAAATATCTGTCGAGATTCAAAAAGCTTGTCCTTGTATGATTGCAGTATGATTTATTCAGAATCTTCTATTTTTGTATGGGGAGGGAGATGGAGTGAAATATTACATTTGCTCCGAAGCAAATGTTGGCCTTTCTAGTTAAAATTTTTTTCTTTAAACCATAAAATGTAGTAAGATATCTGCCTGCTGGTTGCTTTTGATTGAGGTCATGAGAAGGGTAGAGGTATGTGTCAAGACATCTCAGCCAAATTTCTAAACCAATGTGTCAACCCTGATGGACAAAATTGACAAAAATCTGCGGTAAAAAAAAAAAAACAATCAAAGGACCACCACCACCAACCACCCTCAACCCATGATATGCATGATTTGCCTCTCAAAATGTGGGAAATTCTTAAAAGCTAGAAAATCCAAAATTTGTCCCTAGATTGTGAGCACCTTTCCCCCAGGTCCGATCATGGACCTGGGCTGACAATAAAAGATTTGGAGTTGGCTATAGCCCTGGTACAGACACAAGTCTTCTCATGCAATGAAACCAGCACCGAAACAAACTGTAGAGGCATCAGAGTTTAATGTGTGCCTCACCAGCGTTACAGACACGAGTCTTCCCCGTGATTCAGCACCGTGAACCCTGTTAACCTCCTCCCTTCTCCCCGACTCCCCATTCCCACAGCACAAAGGCCCGGAACGAGCCCAGATTCCCAGGAATTCATTCCTCGCCAGCCCAGCCGACGAGGGGTCGGGGGTCAACGGCACGGAGGCGCGACACTACATGATGAGGTCGTCATTAAGGGAATTATGGGTAGCAGTGTGGCAGGCGGGCTGTTCACTACAAGTGACAGGTGTCAAGGTCACGGTCCGACCTTCACACACCTGCCCGCGGTCGGTTTTGTCCCTTTGTTCGCAGATCGTTTTGTTGTAGGTTTTAACGAACCAATCAATCAATCAAGTCCCAAAGAACCAATCAGTCCTCTCCCGAGAGTGTTTTTTACTTCTTGGACAAAGCTGAGTTTGCCACAGGTGTGTAGAAGTATGTACTAGGGTGAAGGGAGATGTTGTAATATCTCCATAGGAGTCAGTTTGCAAATATCGGATCTTTCTTGTTCTTATAGTATGAATCTTGTCTGATTTGGAACCTTATTTGCATCATTAACAAACTACAATTAGACAAGATATTAAAGGACCTATAGATACATACATGTATACAATATTTCACAACTAATTACTATAACTATGAGATCTTCGAACTTTTGTGCCATTTATTAATAATAATTGTTCACGTGCGTGATCTATTATTTCTGGCATATGAAACCCAACAGCTTTCTGTCATTTGAATCATCTGCTATATTTCTATTGGAGAGTTCAATTGTTGATCATTGATTAAAATGGCAAAACACAGGAAAATTGTCTATATAGATAGAGACAAAACACACCAACCCTGACCGCCCCCCCCTCCCCCGGTAATCAGTCAGCCGTCTAGCATCATACAAACGACCTGTTACTGCAAGGTCAGGGTCTCTGTCCAGCCGTCAGGGGTCAGGGCAAAGGTCAGAGGGCAAACACGGTTACTGTCAGTCCCACTGGAGGGGTGAACTGCACTGATTCATGGAGGGAAAACTACTTCAAACACCAACTCACAGATTTCATAGTCACACCTCCCTGAAGTATCTGGAGTTGTGAATTTCTTGTTTTATGTCTTATTGTGAGTTTCTCGCTTATCCTGTGCATATTTCACGGACACACAAGCAAGCAAACAGACAAACATTGAAAGCAAAACCTCGATATACACAGAGCTAAAACTCCACCCAACAGCCCCTATTTCTCTTTGTTATAATGCCCTACAGAAGGAACAAAAATCATATTTTGTATCATGTTCCAACAGAGAACATATCCTACAGCATTACATTGTATGTAATGACATTATTACCTTGTCAGGTGCCACCTTGTGGGAGAAAGGGCAGTCATTCACCGGACACGTTCCACGTAAGAACCTGCAACATAACAAGACACAGGTTAGCCTTCAGTCAGCTAAGGTGGCCGTTTGGCACCAAATATATACTGGTTACTGGCTAAGGCTGCCGGAAGAAGTACATGTACAGTACAGTATCAGTGTTATCATCCAAGTATTGAGGTGTTCCAAAACTCATATTTTCCTAAAGAATGGAACTCGTTGCCACCAAGTACAGTTGGGGCATCATCACTAGAAAGCTTTAAACAACTCATCTAGTCATCTGGTGTAAACATAGCTAGCTGCTGTCGCACAGCGTGTCTGCGGCCAGCGTGTCACACCGATGGGTGGTTATACTGGACATACCAATACATGTACAGTACATTTTGATGTGTCACTAGACACACTGGTACACACAGTGCCAGTAACTTCTACCAAACAGACTACTGTTTCTAGTTCCACATGCTTGAAGGGATGTTATAGGAAGAACAAAAGGAGGTTAACTAGCAGTTGTTGAACACCACCATTTCTAGACATTCCATAGTCATATTTTGTTCCTCTTACATTACAACAGTAGAAAGTAGATATAGCTAGTAGTCTAGAACACGTACATGTATGTAAACATGTAATACACGTATGTGCTATGATATAGATGTATGTATTTGTGTTCATCTTTAGTCTCGGTTGCTCAACCCAAACCTCCCACCACAGGTTTGCCACACCACAGGATAACCAGTTCTACCACTGACTGATCCTGATAGATGTAGATGTAGCTAGTATGTACATGTTGTAGTATACTTGTATGTGTTATGAAGTCTGTTGCCCAACCCAAGCATCCTGCCACAGGTTTGCCACACCACAGGATAACCAGTTCTGCCACTGATTGATCCGGATATCCACAGCCGTAACTCACTTCTCATAACTGCCCCGGGACAGAGCTGTTTGTCAGCTGAGTGCCCCGGGAAGGAGTCGTTTATCAGCCGGCCGGTTGGTTTGAGGGATCGCCGTGCCTGCATGACGGTTGGTTTGAGGGATCGCCATGCCCGTGTGACGGATTTGTCGGGCGATGCGGGAGTAAGCCGGGCTGAGCCGGGGCCAGGTCTGATACATGCATCAACATGGACGACATCTGCCAAGTGCTGCTGACGGGCTGCAGCCGGCATAGACTGGCAGTCAGGCGTGCGGGTACACACACAGGCACACACACAAATAGGCACACACACAGACACACACACAAACACACAAGGACGACACTTGCCAAGTGCTGCTGACAGGCTGCAGCATAGACTGGCAGTCAGGCATGCAGTCAGGTACACACACACACATGTACATGCACTCACACGGGCTGGGTGGTGATTCATTATCTGTATGTACAATGTACAAGCACGCATGCACGCACACACACACTCACACAAGCACCCTCTTGACAAGCATGCATGCACAAACACACTCACACAAGCACCCTCTTGACAAGCATGCATGCACAAACACACTCACACAAGCACCCTCTTGACAAGCATGCATGCACAAACACACAGTTACATACACACACACACACACAGGCACACACACACACACACAGGCACACACACACATACACACACATACACACATACATGTACACACACACACTCACGGTGGATGGGTTTGGTGATTCATAGCCTAAACTGTATGTTTGCCTCTGATAAATTAATGAGGAGTTTGATCAGGAAACAATAAACTTTAAAACATTAAAAGATGTACTGTATACACTGAAAATAAGATGACAGTTAACAGTAACTGTCAAACAGACACAGCTTATAATTAATTAGCCAGAACATAGTTTCTCCCATGACCTGTACATGTACCATCACTGCTGACCCTGGGCTGAGTTTTCCCCCATCTATATCCATCCCTGTATCACCAGTTCTGAGTCGTGCTAAGTGCAGATCACTCCCAACAATGGCTCCAATCTCAGCACCATTACACCAGCCATTAACATATTTCTCCTGCCCTGCTGTAATGCCCAAACGTTCGGGTATTAAAACTAAAGGCCTAGGAAAAAAATGTTGTGTTTCCTGTTTCCTGACCGACCCTAGAAAAAAATGACGACCCTAGACTTTTTTTGTGTGGACATACATTTTTTGACAAGGGACAGAAATTTTTTGAGCTGATCAACCTTTTCTACAATGTAGCTCCATGATCTAACACCTGAGTGATGAAATTGGTTTTCCAACATTGACACAGCATTGACGTTGAAAATATAAGTGACCTTATGCGTTTTACTTTGTTAAACTGTATTGTACAAGTTGGATCACTAGAGATTGCCCTTTTCTAAAAAAAAGAAAAGAAAAAAAAAAGATAATCCCTACCTACTGACCCTAATTTTTTCAGGACTGAAACAGGAAACACAGCATTTTTTCCCTAGGCCTAAGAAAGTGTTGTACAGTAATGAAGGAAACACCAGGTTCTCCCATACAGGCACACATAAAGATGGATCGGGAGGGAGTGCAGGTATTGAGCCGGGCGGACGGGCGGGCTTACCAGGGCTTGGGTTGGACCAATTACTGCCTTGTCTGATGACGGACTAACTTCATCACACCTGTTCTCACACCTGTATGTTCTCACCTGTACACACACCTGTACACACCTGTACCAGATGAGACCAGAGGTAACACTGTCTAGCAGGGTTTGATATCAATGGTTTAGTTGATCAAAACACAGTTTCCACAAGGGCAGCCAATAGGTTGTTGGGCCATAATGTAGAGTTAAAATCATATCATGATACAAAGTACAGTATAATTTTAACAGTTACATTTTGCAAAACAGTACCTGGTACAGTGTAACATTATGAAAATAAAGTCATCAACATTAAACCATAGTACTGAAAGGAAGTGTTGTTTTGAGAGAAGTGCTTCAGCAGGACATTTTTGCAGGGCTGAATTTACGTGCCCAGGTGCCGATATTGGACAGCCGGTACTTACTACACGGGCCAACGTTACATTAACTATTGACCAAACTTATAAGGCACGGCCACTAAGACTTAAGTAGGTGCTTTCATGCTCCTAATTGTGCCTTTAAGATATATTCTCATTCTCAGGTTTATTGAACAATATCGACGGTATCGCAGATGACATTAATACTGACCTTCACCTCACCAAAACTCAACTTTTTCCTGAATTGTTTTTAGCGGAAATAATTTTTCTTAGACATAACTTTGATACCATTGAAAACTGACAAAAAGGGACATAAGGGAGATGTGTTTACAGAAAAGTTGTCAAGAATCTATGACAAAACACCAGGTCCTGTTTCACCCATTAAAAAATCCCCACAGCCTAGAATGTAAGACTAGTCACACAACAGTTACAGCTATATCCACTGCAGGGATCCACTGCTCCTGGATATTACTATTACATGTAGCTGTGTACAAAAACCTATCAATAATTTATATGACACCTGTTTCCACCAGAAATTTCTTTATTTCAAATCCCCACAGTTCAGAGCAGTACTATCTTGTGCCAAGAGAAGCTGAGCTCTGGGACTCCAGGTGTGTATAAAAACTTCTCAAATCTATAAGACGAAACAATTATTTTTCACAGGTAGTTGAGAACTCCCCACAGCCCAGAACAGGCCTTGTCACAGACAGTACTATCTGTGTCCACACCTGCCTAGATCAGAGCCAGTGTGAAGACAGATGCCTGGCCTGTCTGGGGTATTGACTGGGATATTGACTGTGTACAGAAACTTGTCAAGAATCTTTATGACAAAACAACCGTTTTCCACAAAAAGTCCCCACAGTCTAGAACAAAGGCCTTGTCCCTGACAGTAACTGTCTCCTGCCCAGTTCAGAGCCTGTGTGAAGACAGATGCCTGGCCTGTCCGGGATATTGACTGGGATATTGACTGCCATGTTCACTAAGCCGTCAGGATTGTCCCGGCCCGTGTTCCATGTTCCTGCTGTTGTAGGGAACTATTAAAACCATCCTTCTACTTCAGGAGCTGCAGGGTGGGACACCAATCTTACATGCTGCTGGGGGGGGGGGGGCATGTTGGGTACAACAAGCATAGAGAGATATTGAACCAGAAAACCACACAAAACACAAAACTAGAACTAACTGTTGCTGGAAACTACTAAAACCATCCTTCTACTTCAACTGCTGCAGAGTGGGACACCAATCTCACCTGCAGCTTTGGGGGGGGTGTTGTAAGTTAGGACATTGGTAACATGCTGGAGTATGAAAAGCACTGCGAAATGCTGAACTAGGAAAGCAGCCAGAAATATAGAACTAGAAAAGTGACCAAAGATGTTCCACTGGAAAAGGCATCAAGAGATGCTGACTGAAGTAGAAATAAACCCTTGAGTCTCTGTCACTAACGGTGAAGGAAATGTTAGGCATGTAGTCATACAAATGAACTTGCCATCAATTGACTCTAAGCTTTCACAATTCATTGTTTTGGATTGTCAGAGAAACAAGTTACTATATTAGACTGGCCTGTTGGTAGAAAGTACCTGTTCAGGAGTGAGAATTTCCAACTCCACAGGAAACACTGCGTCATTAATCTAAGGAAAGAACAGACCAGTTTTCACATGACTGTTCCACCCCTCACTAACAACAGCCGTTTCAGCACCACAGACAGACCAGATGTACTCATGTCTAAACTACTAGTAACACTGTGTAAAGACTGCTTAATTCATCAATCCTAAGGTAAGAACAGACCAGTTTTCACATGACTGCTCCACCCCTCACTAACAGCATTCATTTCAGCACCACACACAGACCCAATGTACTCATGAACTGGACATTCAGGATTCCTCACAGACCACAGGAAGAATAGCTACTGTCATCTACATGTATGCTAAATGTGAATCCTAATGAAGCCAAAGTCAAATATGTAAAATACTTGGGTTTCATTGATGATGAAAAAAATACTTTTATGTTCTATCAAAGAATAATTAAGAAATCCACTGTACTTGAAACTGAACATGTTAGCAGTAGGAGTAAAAACATGTTTCAGGCCACAGACTTGCAACAAAGAAAACAACAACTTCTGCTTGATTAGAATATCTCAATCTACCAGATATTTTACTACTTTTTATGAAGTCATTATAATCCATAAACTCCTTTATCACACTCCAAAATTCCGGGCAAAAACATGACACGGTCGGTCGGTTCATCGTATCAGACCTGGAGTGGACGTTTTGTCATCGCCGCAGGTCAAACGTTCCTCAGCTGTGACTGTGCCTTATCTGTAAGTCCTTATCACAACCGGGCTAGCGCCGTGGTCAGTGGACAGAGACTGGTCAGGAACCAGCGAGCCTGGGTCATTACGGTTGCTGAGGTATTGATACATATAATGTTGACAGGAACACTTAGAGGGAAATGCAATATGTGTGATGATCTGGTTTTCGCTCACAAAAGAAAAACTGCCTCCTGTTGTAACAATAATGATGGATACTATTTACACTACTATAATAATTATTGATAAACCATGTGTTTACATATAGGGGGAAATGTAACATGTGTGATGATAATCTTTTTATGGTTTTAGATCACAAAAAAACTCCCACTTGTGACAAGAATGACAGAAGCTTAGCATGAAAGTTCATCTGTCTCAAAAATTTGGGGTAAGTCCCAATTCATTGTAGTTAGTGTTGGAAGTTAAAGCTTAGTTTTTATTTCATAATGACAGAAGCTATTTGCACTATGAAAGGGTTGAACATTCCAGGATAATCCTGTGAGAAAAGCACAGACAACAGTGGATCACAAAGTCATGTTGTCAGGACATTGACCTTTTCAGTCAACATGTAAAACAAATGTCTGAAGTTTAGGTTAATGACCCATGTGACAAGAATGACAGAACCTACAAAATCTACAGTATATGAAAGGGTTAAACATCCCAGGAAAATATCAGGAAAGTACAGTATACAGAGGATCACAACATCCATGTAAAACACATGTTTGAAGTTTATGGACATGGAGAGATATTGAACCAGAAAACACACAAAAAAAAAACCCAACAAAACTAGAAGTAACTTGCGGGGACTAAATGTAATGTGAGGATTATCTGTAGTTGGAAACCACAACAGTAGACCGCCATTTCCGGTAGATCTCCAAGCCAACAGCTTTGTAACCCTTAACAAGCCTTACACCAGTTCCTGTCCACCTTAAAAAGACCATAAGCTGGCCGTAAGACAAAAATGAATAGAGTTAATCCCAAGTCAAGCCTGAGATCTGATCTGTTGGACAGTTGTGGGTTTATATCAGGGTGGATATCTTTATGTGACCATAACAACCCCCCCACGCCCGAGTGGACCTGTCCCCCCGGGTGGGTCGTACCACCTCAGGTGTGACCTGATAACACCTGCCGAGCCGATGGTTCGGCCCATTTAGCCCGGGAAGGCGGTTATCTTGATGTTGGAGTGGTCAGTGCGATGGATCTGCCGCGGATGGGCAGGCCCGTACCCGTGGGTCAGGCCCAGCGTCACGGCGCCGCGGGTTTCCACGGCGATCCCGCGGCCAGATAGACGCGCCCGCGCCCTCAAGTCCTGCCTGTTTACCAGATGTGACAGTTTATCTGTCAGGCGGAATCGGGGGGATCTGGAAATCACCAACTGGAAACCCCACGTTTTCCCTCAACCACTGATAACCACTGACTGAAAAACTCCCGTTTTCCCAGAGATACTGATAGTGACCAGTGTTTCTGACTCCAGGGAGAGAAGTCCATGAAAATCACCAACTGGAAACCCCACGTTTTCCCACAACCACTGATAACCACTGACTGAAAAACTCACACTTTCCCAGAGATACTGATAGTGACCAGTGTTTCTGACTCCAGGGAGAGAAGTCCATGAAAATCACCAACTGGAAACCCACAGTTTTCCCAGAGATACTGATAGCCACTGACTAGAAACCTCCCATTTTCCCAGAGTGACTGAAACCACTGACTGGAAACCTCATGTTATTACATCTAACTCCAGGGATAGGAGCCCATGAAAATTATGGAATGGAAACCTCCAGTTTTCCCAGAGCCACTGATAACCACCAACTGGAAACCTAACATCTCACTACGGTCACTGATAGTGTCCACAATGTCCATTGGATCTGACTTCAGGGACAAAAGCCCATGCAAGCTACTAACTGGAAAACCTGCATCTGCCCACAACAACTGATAACCACTGACTGGAAACTTCCCACATCTCAACACAACCACAGATAGAGATAGTGTCCAGTAGATCTGACTGCAGGGATGGAAGCTACATGTAGCACACCCTCAGGCTGCTCTGGGCTGGCAGGATCACATTCTGTTATTCTCAGGCCAGGTTTTATTAGATCACTATCCCATCCATGTTCGACATGTATAACTCTTCTTTATATGCTGATAACAGCAATGATGTCTACGTACTCCAGTCACTTGCTCTGCAAATGTCAAGGACTTCTCAGGCTATTACCCGAATCAAACACTATCCAGCAATCACCAACATGTATCAAAAAGCTTCTGATGAACAAGTTTAGTACATGTACTTATGATCCCAGTATCATAATGCACAAATCGAATGTACAACAAAACATTTTCTCTAGAGCCCAAAAGGCTGCTGACTAAAGATTGCAAAAGGTTGTTGAAGAAAGGCCTTCTGTGACTCATACTTGGTAATCAAAACTGTGTTTGAATCCAGAAGAGTAGAAACCAACTGCACATTCTGTGTGAGGCTGATTGATGATGCTTGCAATTACATCTCTACAAACAGCAACTGTTAGAGCCTTAAACTTTTTCACACTTTGAGACTTGTACTTTCTTCGACTTTTGGTCAATCTAAATGATCAAAAACAATTTTTATTGATGATGGACTCCTCCTAATGTTAGTAAATTTTAATCTGGGAGCTACTTTCTTCACTGATATGATTTTACGAGAGAAAACATTCCAACTTTTGTTCAATAAAACCTTGACTGACAAAACCACAACTGTCAGACAATCGTATCCTTCTGTTATCATCTGCCATTTCCTGATGTAGGACCAGGTCTGTCTGTAGTGGACATGCTGTAACTGTGATCAGGGGTGATAGTAGGTTTGTACAGGACATGATGTAACTATGATCAAGGCTGATAGCAGGCCCTACTGTAGGCATCAGGGCTGGTATCAGACCAGTCCTACACCCATCCAGGCCGATATCAGGGCAGTTCTGCTTGTTTAACCAGCAGACAGACGTTATCGCTCCCCGATCTCCCTGCTGTGGAGTTTGACAAGAGGAAATTGGTTGTGCAGCAGTCTGGTGTTTTCATCTGAGGTGACGTTCCTCTGGAGGTTCTGTTGGAGTCTCACCAGGGCTTGGATCGTTCTCATTGAGGTCCCAGATTCAAGTCCTGACATGCTACTGATCTTGTGCGCTTGGGAAAGGCACTTTACACCACTTTCCTCACTTAACTCAAGCGAAAATGAGAATTGTCCTTTACTTTATTTACTGTCCTGTATTTGTTTCTATGTGCGGGACACAACACCAGCAACAGCTGCCCGTGTCCCACTTGTATTATTACAGAACTGTACAATTTCAATAAATCAAATCAAATCATTAAAATGTACAGAATAACGGAGGTTACAATATCACCCTTTGGCTTGTTTTCTCCGAAAAGATCTACTGTTAGTAACAGTTTTTAGCTTTTTCTTTTAGGAGCAAGGGAGCATAAGTAAGGACATAAGTGAGGTCCGTGATTTGGCTAATATCTAGCCGTAAAGAGTGGCCACAGCATTTTGCACATTTAAATGAGAACGAGCCCTTTACCCACCAGACCTTCTGGACAGGGGAAGTTAGTGAAGGTTTGGGAGAAGTTGAGAGAGACTGGTTGATAATTATTACTTACATACAACACATCACAATCATACCATTGCAGCCTTACATGGCTGAATTGGGGCATGATACACATTAATATTTATCAGGAATGGTTCAGCAACTTGACGATAAAACCTGGTAAAATGCTTTTCTTAAACCTAGACGTCCTGCAGCGAAACTGCATGAAGTTGTCCTTTGATCTCAGTTCTCTGCCATGTACATTGTAGGCATCCACGTTTAGGAGGTAACCAACTAGAGAAATTTGTGTGATTAAGCTTTGCTGAAGCTGCAGGTTACGATGCAGTACATGTGATGGACTTTACAGACTCCTCACACTGCTGTCATTCACGGACATCAAGATATGCAAAGTCCTCTTAAACATCTGGACATGCAGGAAGTAGCTTTGATGATTTTGCTGTTTTTCAGTGTATCTTTGTTTTCCCACACACACTTCTTTTGCAACTTTTCCCACACAGATTTCCTTGTCCGCTTACAATAATACTAATAGCAATCAGCATCTATGAGAAAGAGTATGGGAAGGTCAAACACACACCATTTACTCTGAACAGTGGATTTTCCTTACATATTTGACAGGAATGAGCACTCAGCCAACTTCCATGTACAACACAAGAATTGCCTGAACTTCATACACGTGCATGCCATGTAAAATAAAACATACTGTACTCAGTACAGTGTAGAACTTACTTACAGCATTCTGTATGCGTTAGTTTTAGTGAGGATGTCTTGTGTTTGACGCTGTTCGTTTGTTGACAGATCTTTATTAATGAGGCATTAACGAAGGGGAAATGTCTTCATACAGGTGCCATACTCTGTATCTGTTTCGGTATAGCCGGTATACCGTCCTTCGGTCTAACACACCAGCTTCAACTCAGTACTATAGAACAGCATTCTGTATGCGTTAGTGAGGATGTCTTGTCTTTGACGCTGTTCGTTTGTTGACAGATCTTTATTAATGAGGCGTTAACGAGCGGGGAAGTGTTCACGGCTGCTGCCCTGCTGTAAGTAAACCTGCGCCCAGCGCCCATCCGTCTCTGTAAGCGGTGCCGGCGATAAAAGCGCGAGTTTGTCACCGCTGACATTTTAAACGTGCCGGCAGCCCCTAATCTCCCCCAGCCCCGCAAACCTGCGCTAATCTGCCGACACTTCCGGTCCCGCTGATGTCGGCAGATTCCGCTGCGCAACCGATGTCAGCCTGACAGGTTTGATTACTGGTGGGGGACGGTAACAGCAGGGGCGACAGGCAGGACCCATGGTTATAACTCTGACTGGCATCTTCTCATAGCAGGGACTGGAACACACAAATGCCTACAGGTAAACACACCTGTGTAGTAGTAGGCAATTGTCAGTCTTACCTGTGTATGTATACAGGTAAACCTGCTCAGCATCAGGCTGACAGGTTTCATTACTGGTGGGGGAGGGTATCAGTAGGGGCGACAGTTAACCCACGACGGGACAGGTTGTTACTGACTGGCATGTCATAATGACACACCTGTACACTAACACAGATGTATTTACCTGTACCTGTACTAGTACAGGCAAAGCAGCTTAGTAAAATACAGGTAAAACTGTTCAGCGTCAGCCTGACAGGTTCGATTACTGGTGGGGACAGTATCAGTAGGGGCGACAGTTAAACCACGGGACTGGTTATTACTGACAGGCATGTCATAATGACATACCTAGTATACAGGTAAAGCAGCTTAGTACAGGTACAGGTACACACACCTGTGTTAGCGTGCAGGTAAGACTGCTCAGAGTCAGCCTGACAGGTTCGACAGGGACAGTATCACAGGGGTGACAGGCAGGACCCAGGGGACTGGTTATTACTGACTGGCATCTCCTTATAGCAGGGACTGAAACACACCTGCCTACTACACAGGTAAACATACATGTACCTGTGTTAGTGTGCAGGTAAACCTGCTCAGCATCAGGCCAACAGGTTCCATTACTGGTGGGGACGGTATCAGTAGGGGAGACAGTTAAACCACGGGACTGGTTATTACTGACAGGCATGTCATGATAACACACCTAACACACCTAGTGTACAGGTAAAGCAGCTTTAGTGCAGGTACAGGTAAACACACCTGCATGCTCAGTACAGGTGAGGACCCAGGGGACTGGTTGTTATTGACAGGCATCTCTTTATAGCAGGGACTGAAACACACCTGCCTACTATACAGGTAAATACACCTGTGTAAGTGTACAGGTAAAGCTGCACAGTACAGGTAAGGACCCACGGGATGTCTTATTACACTGATAGGCTCCATATACATTTACCAGGGACTGGAGCATTCAGAACCTTCTCCCGACCACCAAACAACCAAGGTTGGTGGTACATGTAACCGGGTAGCAGTCTGGCCAGATTTAGGCCATGCAGTCAAACAGCAGCCTATATGTACCTCACCAAACACCAGCCAACCTCAGCTGAACTTACACCTGACCTACTCCTAACCATAATTATTTATGGTTGTGAGGAGTACAGCAGTGTTTGGGAGGCTATATTCGGCTATGTGTGACAGCAGCTTAAATAATTATGACGACTCAGACTGAACAAATGACTTCGGAACGAACACGAGGATGCGGCAAAGTCTTTAAGAACAGCAGAAGTCTTCAATAAAAACACAAAGATACAAAGCCAAGCAGAAGTGGTAACACAAACAGAATTGTGACAGTGGCTAACTGTCCCAGGGCGAGGGAAGTCCAGTGCAGACGTTGACCTGTCATGACCTGTCATGTCCCGTCAAACTTGCAGGAGGGACAATAAAGCGACAGTGATGGCTCCTGGCAGGTTGCCACCGGATACGGGCGCTCCGACACGGAACATAAACCTGTCGTTTCCGTGACGACGGCCGATCATCGCGACATCGCTATCAATCACCACAATAATCCCGACCATCTCCGCATCGATTCTACTCTTCTAGGCAATAATTTCCCACAATCAGATGGTCACACAGATCCATAAGATATAAAAACATGTCAAGCGGACAAGTCTGTCAAAACTGCGATAAACACCAATCAAAATATGACAGTAAAACTTTAACTACCACATGCACGGCCTCAACGTGGTGGGGAAAAGAGAACGAACCCCGATCTTTTGTTTAAACTTTTGTGTAACACTTAGTGGTAGCAACCTCTCAAATTCTGGTCTTTTTTACAAGGACTATATCTTGATGTTTCTTTAGTTTCTAAGACTTTTACCTTCTTCAAGTTTGGTGTATTGACCTCACAAAACTTTTCTCAAACTTTTTTGTCTGGTCACAGTTTTAAATTCTGTTTGATCAATATTGATTGCAGATCGAGTTTGTAAACAACTGCAACAGGTTAGGGTTAACCTACATTGACTTGTTGCTACACAATGTAGGCTACCAGTGCCGACTACCAGTTGTAAGTTTCTTTGTAGCAGTAAGACGTCCTACGATATGACAGGTTGGGTGTAGCAGAAAGGTTTGTTACCAGTTAGTGTGGTGACTTGTTGCCTGAGTAACTGTTACATGTAGTGTGGCGAGTTGTTACCAGTGTGTGCAGTGCAGTATTACACAATCAATGATGTCCTATGATAATTATGACAGGTTGAGTCCTGTAACCCTGGAAACTGTGTTGTGCAGTGCTGTAAGACTGGTTGACTGAGTAAGTGTGGCGAGTTGTGCAGTGCAGTTGTACCACATGTCCTATGCTATGACAGGTTGAGCCTCTGGAAGCTGTAAGACTTGTTGCCTGAGTTAGTGTGGTGCATAACACAAGTCCTAAGATATGACAGGCAGATTCCAGTGACCCTGGGTGCCGTGCCCATCCATGTATCACATGTTGACAACCGGAAGCTGTATTGTGACTATTATAAGTCTTGTTGCCTGAGTTGTTGCCAGGTTGTACAGTACAGTTACTGTAACACATATTGTATGATGTCCTATGCTATGACAGTTTGAATCCAGTGACCCTGGGTTCTGTGCCCACCCATGTATCACATGTTGACGCCTGCAATACTTCACGCCGGATCCGGCTGGTCTGCCTGCACGCTCCATCGATCACGCGGCGCGGCCTGGCAGTGCGGCCGGCTCGTTAGCGCGCCGGGCGGGGGTAACCGGGTGGACCGGGGGCCGGTTAGCCGCGCGGCCAACACGCCGGACCATGCATCACATGGTGACCACAGCAATACTTCACTGCACGTTACATGTCTGCCTGCCATGGCCGGGCTACGGGACATTAATCAGCAACGGGCAACAGGACAGTTATATACAACAGTCACTCAGGCAGCAAATATGTACAATAAAAGTCATGTACTAGTACAGATTCTGATATGCTATAACCCTTCCCAAATCTGACACTATACTGAAGAAAACTGGGCAGCTGGATGGGGACAGACAGTTATATACAGTCACTCGGGCATAACATAGGCACAAAACTGGCTATAACCTTGCCAAAATCATACACTGAAAAGCTGCCACCTCCAAACGCATTGATGAAAGTAGGGGCAACAGGCAGTCAGCTTTCCCTTTATCTTTTCAACTATTGTTACAGCATGGTTACAACATATGATCTGGTCCTGGTCATTGACCTTATTTGTTTGGAATGGAAGAAGAAAAAGAGGAAGAAATTGAGCAAAAACAATATGTTTTCCTTCGGTTAACAGACTGAAATGGGAACAGAAGGACACCGGACCCCTGCTAGTAGAGTCCCACTACAGAGACATCAGAAACGCACACAGCCAGCAATAACCCTGCTCGACTTGCTGGACAGACACCCAGGACAGGTGTGTGGGGTCTGGGGAGGCAGGTGGGGAAAATTGATATTGACAGACGGGGACACCGCGGCTGTCAGCGTCCATCAAACCCTGATATTCCTCCTCATCTCCGGGGAAACGGACGCAAGGATGTCGTTTTTAATCCTCCTCCTGCCGCTCAGAACTGACGCGGACCACAGGACGGGGTTCCTCTGAGATATGACATGGCCTGTCACGGACTGTAGGCAGGACTCACACAACCTGGGCTTGTTTACCAATTATGTAGGAAAGAGTCTCAACTGTACAAGAGTTCAGCGAGAACTCAGACTGTTGAGCCAACTCTTCAAAAGTTGTGTCAATAAAGTGTCCTTACTTGTGGTAGAAGTTAGTCTGGTTAAAAATTAAAATTCACCTGCTGGTAACAAAAATACATGTATAAGCCACTTGCTGAACCTCATCAAAATACATGAAGACATTTACTGTACGCATGTACATTTGTACACTATCATCAATGTGCATGTGACAACATTCATGCCAATGTTGTCCTAGTTGTTATGGCTGGACACACATATACACCATTCTGCTCTACTGCAAGTCAGACCAAGTGAGGACAACAGTTGTCTCTAACTGGTTGGGTTATCAAGACCTTTCCTTAAAAAATCTCTTAATTCTTTTATCAAAGTGCTAAATGAACCTAGAACTTTATTCTGTTGAAGAGAGAAGATATTATCAACTTTAAGTAACAAAATGTCTTTGATGTCTTTGAAACAGAGGTGTAGTCTTAGCTTATCCTGTATATGGTTCGTTAATTTGCATTCCCCACAGAGAAAGCTATCATGGCAGCCGACACTGATTAATGTTTAATGAAACCTTCATATTTCATCTCCGGTGGAACAGCTGCCAAAAGTCATCACATCGCATACTCACCAGTACTGACAAATTAACTCACATTTACAGAAGAAGAACTTTATTGCACGACAATCGTACATGGTACAATGTATGGTAACAACTATTGAACATAGTACAGAAAAGAAAGAAAAGGGTATACTATAGAATGGAAATTAACTCCTAATTACTAAACAGCAAGAGCTAAATACAGTATAAAATCCAGTAGGGCTAATCTTCTAGCTTATGTTTTTAATGTCTTCTCTTCAAGAGAATAAAGTTTTTGACACATTTACATGTAGCACAAGTCTTGATAAAAGAATTAAGATACCTTCATAATCCAACCAGCTAGGAGACAATGTACACTACAACAGCAGCACACTGAGGCCACACTAAGAAAGATGTTTTACAGACATAGTTTGGACACTTTCTAAGGAAGACAAAAGAACTGCCCAAAAGAACCAGCACTGCAAGAAACAACTCCAAGTGCAACTCCTGACAAATTCAAGCCCATTGATCATGATCAGCCCCATCCATCCATATCAAAACAGACTGGGAATCAAACTTAAAAAAGAAAGGAGTTTCGACAATTTGATTCTAGGAAAGACAAAGTGACTAGAAAAGCACCTCAATGTGAAAGTTATAGACAAGAAGTCACTCCATTTCTCAATCAAAAGACAGAAACAAAAGGAAATGGAAACAGAAGGATGATTTCCAACAAATCTGCTCTGCCGACAGTTTCAGGAAGACAGACCAAGTTGCCAGCAGCCTGCATGGTGAGGAGTACTTCTAGTAAGTTACTGCATGTGGAAGTTGACAAGTTAAATGTGAAGTATCTCCATTTCTCAAGCAGGGACAAAAGCAGACTGAAATGGAAACAGAAGGAAAATTTCTGCTCAGCCGACAGTTTCAGAGGAAGACAGACCAAGTTGCCAGCAGCCTGCACTGTGAGAAGTTAGTTACTCCGTGTGGAAGTTGACAAGTTAAATCCGTGTCCATTTGTCAGCCGATCGACCCCCGCTGTGTTTATTACACCTGCTGGTGTCGCCCGCTTCAAAGGACGTCGGCAGCCGACAATGTCTGGATCCATCACGGACTGGTCAATACCAGGCAACTTTTCTTACATTAACCAATGTTTTACAGTTTAAAAAATCACTCAACTGGTCAATACTACAGCAACTATGGACATTAAACAACCTTCTTACATTAACCAACGTTTTTACAGTTTCAAAAAACAAAACATCCATAACTTCCCCCAATGTCTGGAACATCTACAGTCGACAATGTCTGGATCCATCACAGGACTGGTCAATACTACAGCAACTAGGGACATTAAACAACGTTTTTACAATAACTAACGTTTTTACAGTTTCAAAAAACATCCAAATTAACTTCTGCAGCCGACAATGTCTGGATCCATCACAGGATTGGTCAATACTACAGCAACTAGGGACATTAAACAACGTTTTTACAATAACTAACGTTTTTACAGTTTCAAAAAACATCTAAATTAACTTCTGCAGCCGACAATGTCTGGATCCATCATGGGACTGGTCAATACTACAGCAACTAGGGACATTAACCAACCTTTTTGCATTAACCAAATTTCTTGCAGTTTAAAAAATCTTCACTGAGTTTTGTCTTTCTAACATGAACCAACGTTTGATGGACAGTGTCATGGAGTTTCCTCTTACAATGTTTTCACTTCGTCAAGCTCTACAAAACCATCACTAGACAGGGTCAATAACAGGCAGCTTTTCTTACGTCAACCAATGTTTTCATAGTTTAAAAAATCACTGAACAGGGTCAATACTACAGGAATGGGACTATGGACACGGGAGAAGAGGCTTTTCTCTTTCTTACACGAACCAACATTTTTACAGAAACTGACAGTTTACAAGTCAACATAAAACTATGATGTTTGATATTTTTTGGCTGACACACTACACTACTGACGTTAAGAAAAAACAACTCTGTCCACAAGTCCTTCACTAGTGCACTTTTTTTCACACAATTTCAGTCTTTCAATTTCAATTTCATTCATCAAATCATTACAAACCCCCAGCCTAATTCTCACCCGATCATTAAATATCAAACATCATAAAACTCTAATGAGCTGCAGACATTAAAAACACATTTATTCCACTTCCACAAACTGAATCCGATGTTTTCAGAACCAAATTTGACGGCGGATAAAAAGCTTAGTTCTCGTCGCCGAGAAAAATGGGCACTTAGCGCGGCGTCGTAACTCTGCTAATGTCGTCAATAAGAGTTGGTACTTTCAAGTCGCTGTTCGGTTCTTTGTTCCGTGGCAGGACCAGGTGCGAGCCGCGACGTTAGCAGAAGTGGCAGGAGGCATAAAGGAGCCGCCGCGTATTTCTCCATGGATTTCCCGTTAATGCGTATGAACGACGCGGCGTGGGAAGAGAAATCGCCGGACCAAACGTGACGAAGCTGCTGCCATCCGAGCCGTTCTGTACCCAATAAACACGCCCGGCGCAAACGCTCGGACACGCAGCAGACAAGTCGCGACATTCCTCACCAGATTCCCGGGAAATTGATACAAATGGAAAGCAGGGAGGAGAAATCCTATAATTTACACCGGAGTAAGCGCGAGTGTCATTTGGGAGCGTGTCTGCAGGCAAGCGTGTCCCGTGTACTTAAGCCGACGGCCCGCCCATGAATCAAAGTCTCCCGACCGGCAGCAATTAAAAATGGTGGCTCATTTGGAGGGAAATCAAAGAGTGAACAAGGTTTGGCCCTGGGACGGTACTTCATCACTGACAACTCTGCCTCATCAGTATGGGAGGGCTTTATGGACACTTTTACAGCCGACACACAACTTTAGACAAACACAAGTTATGTCAATTTACAAGTACAAGTAATTAAAAACAGTGCCATATCAGGCCATTATAACAGGTATAAGTAAAAACAGTACTGTAACAATATCAGATCATTCACAAGTACAAGTAAAAAGACTAAATGTTGGGCTGTAGAGAGAATGTTATGCCTCACAGTTCGACCACTTGGAGGAGTTTATGGGCTAGTTTTACAGCCAACACAACTTTCCATGAACACAAGTTTGGATCGGTGCGGTGGGGGGGGGGCTCCCATGACACTTGGGGACAGATTGGAAGGAGCTCGTTTGGCTCGGTGGGTGAATGAAGGGAGTCGGGTGTGCAGTTGGCAGGTATTCCATCTAGTTTTTACCAGAGCCTGAGGTGTTCACTAAGGAATTCCCTGTGTCTTAAGTATATGATGAAGTCCCTGAGGAATATTCCTTTGTTTTCTAATGTTTGTAGCGTTAATACAAAATCGTAACCATGACAACCCACCTTGTGCAGACGGCGACCTTGTCGGGGTCGTGGATGTATGGGCAGTCGTTGCCACGGTTACAGCGGCCGAAGCGGTTGTAGAACATGCAGAACTGGCGCGCGGCCGCCTGGCGGTTGGTTTTCCTGTACCGGGCCGTCTGGCTGGTCAGGATGCTCCTCTGTACCGCACGGCTGGGCAGGGCGGAGGGCAAGGGTCAAAGTCATGGGTACAAAGGTCAAGGTCATTAGGACAAGAGCCATGGATAAGAGCTTCAAGGTCGTGTAACAAAAAATCAAGGGCATTGCAACAAGGTCAAGGGAATGAAGGTCAAGGTCAAAGATACAACTATCAAGGACATAAGAACAAGGGTCAAGGTCATAAGATAAAGCCATAATATGGGTGTCTTTTTTGTTTCCTTATAATGTTGTTAGAGGTAGATTTTTTAGACTGAAGGCTGCATGAGAGTTTTGAAACTGCACAAAGTCAGCAGAAGTGTGCCCTTGGCATTTTTTGTCCTTCTGTGACCTTTACAACAATTCTGTGGCATCAAATGTAATTCCAGCAGTTTTTACCACCTATAATGGAGTTTCAACTCTTTCTACAACCTGAAATCAAATTCCACGACTTTTCGTGGCCTCTGACAGAACGACAACAGTTTTGTTTCCTGTAATAAAATCTCATGGCTTTCCGCACCCTCAAATGGAACTCCTTTTGTCTTCTCACCCTTTAACTCAATTCTGTGGCTTTCCAGCCCCAGGAAAGGTGACAGGGAGCTGTGTACTGTGTTTTTTAATGTCAATTTTGTGATTTAATACTTCAGAGTGAACCTGTGATGTGTCGTGTTGTAGTGACTCTGTGAATTGCAAAAGCAGAAAACATGCTCAACATTTCTTCTCTGTTTCTACTCCTACTTTTTACTCTTTCAGGAACACAACGAGCAGCTTATTTATACAAAATGCAGTACAACCAGAGTAATCATGCAAACAATGCAGTCAGCTTTGAATTACAAACATTATAATCTAACTAAAATCTTATATTTCTATCCATAAGGTCTTTAGATAATGAGCTACATTGTATTGGCAACTTCAGTTCTATTTAACTTATCTAGACTTTTGTCCATCCCTTGTTTGAACCGTCCACCTCTCGTTTCTCTCACCTGGCCAGCTCCTGGACTTTGTTGGTCGCCGAAGACCGCACAAGTTTTCCCGGCGCCGTGCGGATGTACGGGACGCCTCGGATCACCACCCTGGACACCCCCCTGGGCTGCGGTGGTTCCTCCCGGGCACGTGTCCCCGCGGCCTCATTGGTGGAACCCCCTGGAGAGCCAAACAATCATCAAACTTTGCCCAACAAATCACCCCCAACAAACCGTGTACAGAAAGCAATTAAGCCCCGGCCGGTGTTCGATAACCCGGCCCTCCCGCGCTGGACCAATATTCACGGCCGCCTCCGATAGACTTTGAAGCCCTCAATGTGCTTAATGGTTTTTCCATGTCGAGAACCCCGCAAGTCTTCCCGCTAAACCTCACAAATCTTCTCACTGAGAACCACAGGAGACACCAGCAAACCAGGATGGACACACTTCAAACACTCGCCTTCAGGCAGCCCAACTTTCACAACATCATAACTAGTTTACTGCAGATTCTGGACCGAAGGCTGGTCACAAGTTGCATGATAAAGATGAACAATGAAGAACAACATAGCTGGTCTAACTGCAGACTCTAAATTCTAACTTGTTAAGTTTGACTTTAGTTTTTTGGTTAAAACAAAAAGATGCTAAATGCAGACTCTAAATTGAATTTCTAACTTGTTGGGTTTGACTTTTATTTGTTGGTTCTCGGATGTTTAAAAAAAGATCATGCTTTGAAAATCAAGTCTGAGAGGAAAATAACTAAGTTAGTACTTTGGTGCCCACACTTTCTAGGAAAGAACAAAATTAGTCTGATACAAGTTTTCTTCCCAGCCCTCTGCATCACCTTGCACACTTGCAATATTTTCATCTTGAAATTATTGTAAATATCTAAATTCGTTGAACCAAAGTGATATTATATCAATCTTTAGATTCCGACATGATTGTAATTTGTATCACCTTACTATTAATTAATAATTAATGTTGTAAACAAACATCAGAATTCAGCCCTGTATGTCAAGGCTGCGAGATATGTTGTTGTTGACACAAATATAAATAAAAAAAATAATAAAAAAATAAATAAATTTCTGAGAACCCAGTAAGTAAACAGGTGTGTCCTAATCACAAGCCAGGTTTGGTTACTTAGGCCACACCAATTTAATTTCTTGGTTAACGGATTCGCCGCTTCATTTTTTTCAGACTTGCAAATAAAAATAAAAATCCAGAATCAACTGCAAAATGCTCATATTTTGCCCTGAACAGTTGAAAACAGACCTTTTCTTCCTAGTTGTTACAGTTATTCCATCTTTCAATGCAATAGTATCATTAAAAGTTCAAAATTCATTGTTTAAATTTTGAACCAGCCTGGTGTGTTGACTTCATGGCTCCTATCGTACCATTTTGGGCCATAATACGATGCCTAGGCCTGTTTTTATTTTTATTTTTTTTTCGCCCGCTCGCTCCATTATTTTTCTAGAAAAATCCGTTAACCAAGAAATTAAATTGGTGTGGCCTTACCTGCATTTTCCTTGACTCGAGTCAGAGTCTTGCCGCTAGAGTCTAGGAGGAACTTTTCTCCGCGGATGTTCACCTTCACTACTTTCTGTCCGACTGGTTTGTCTGTAGGGACAGGAGGAAGGGAAATATGGTGATGATTTTGAATTAATAGCGGATTTTAATGATACGCATACCACTTTTTTTTATCTTAAGGGCATCCAATGCGATTTCAGGGTGGCAGACCAAAAGATATGACCAGCAAATCTGTCTGACATTGACATTTAATGACATTTCTTTGCACATTTTTGTCATCATTTTGTAGTTAAGCTGGTGTGTTACGCCGAAGGGTATTTATACCCGCTATACAGATACAGATACTTGAAGTGTTTGAAATAGCCCCAAAACAAGCTACAAGATGAGTCCCTTTATTTTCTGGCACCACAAATAGGTAGAACCAGCCTACAATATGAAACAAGCAGCCGTTTTCCAAATGTAATAGCCTTCCATGTGGTTTGATGAATAAAGTATGCAGGATGCAGGTTCCTATATCAGGCACATGACAATTGTCAGTGTCAGGGTTAGTAAGGTAGGTGGACATCACGTGATGGATACCTGAGCACCTGGATTGGATCATTTCGTAGTTGAGAATCAAACAGTCCTAATAGCTTCCAGTGTGTTTAAGAAATATTGGTTGTGTTTTTTTCCCTTTCTTTTTTGCCCCTTTTTTTTAAACCTTTACTCAACCTTCCGAATCAGTCTTCTAAGGTAGTCATTCTGCATCAAAGTTGGGTACCAAATTTGTATCGTTTGAGATTAGGTGGAATGGTAAAGGTTAAACAGGGGGCTCAAAATACAATATATTTCTGTTTTTTCACATTGTGATTAAAAAAACTGTACCTACTACAGTATTTTGGCTAACCACATGTACATGTCACTGTGGCTCCCTTTTTTGCTAGCAATCTGGAATACATGTGTACTTGTTTTGTTAGCTTCACTGACACTGTTTTTTTCCTGCAATCTCAAATCCATTTTTGCAAATTGCAGAATCAATGTGTATTTCATAGTATAACACCTGGTATCATTGTTTGAGCTTAACCACGGTGACTGTTTCATTTTTCCAGCGATATTTTTCTGTACACTATGCAGGTCGCAGGTTTGTTTCCATCCCTGCTTTATTTTTCCTGCAGTCTGAATTTTTTTAATTGTCATCTGAGGCCACACCAATTTAATTTCTTGGTTAACGGATTTTTGTAGAAAAATAATATATGCCTATACATGTATAGGCATCCTATTATGGCCCAAAATGGTACGATAGGAGCCATGAAGTCAACACACCAGGCTGGTTCAAAATTTACGGTAAACAATGAATTTTGAACTTTTAATGATACCATTGCATTGAAAGATGGAATAACTGTAACAACTAGGATGAAAAGGACTGTTTTCAACTGTTTAGGGCAAAATATGAGCATTTTGCAGTTGATTCTGAATTTTTATTTTTATTTGCAAATCAGAAAAAAATGAAGCGGAGAATCCGTTAACCAAGAAATTAAATTGGTGTGGCCTGAGGTACATTTCAGTCTGCAGGTGTGTCTCCCTCCCTAACCTGTGATAAATCCCTTCTGGCGTTTGAGTGTCGGCGGCAGGCGGGGATGTGGACAAGCGATGATGGATCCAGCACGACCTTTTCCCCGTAGTTCAAGTATGAATATTTCACACTCGGTTAGCGCCCGCAAATCAATCCCTCAAAAACATCAATTATTTATCCCCGATCCCGGTAAATTTTGCATCGGCCCTTCGTCGTGAATCACGCTGCTGAAGATGGATGGGTTTATGGCAGCCGTGCAGCTGGGGGGGGGGGGTGTTAGGGCTGGGAAACAAAGTTGTGTTTCCTGTTTCTCAACCAAAGTGCCCAAGTCCCATTGATCCCAATGTTCTTAAAAAAATCTAAGTGTATCTGAAACTTCTGTTGTCATTTTGTTGTTTTAGCTGATGGACATGCGGGGAGGGGCGTTAGGCCTAGGAAAAAAAAAAGTTGTGTTTCCTGTTTCCCAAACGAAGTACCCAAGTCCTTTGATCCGGACATGTTTTTTAAAAAAATCTAACTGCGTCCAAAACTTCTGTTGTCCCTCCTCTCTTGTTGCGGGCTGTTTTAGCTGATGGACATGCAGGGAGGGGCGTTAAGCCAAGAAAAAAATAGTTGTGTTTCCTGTTTCCCGATCGACTCTAGAAAAAAACTACCAACCCTAGCCTTTTTTTTGTGTGTGGACCCCTGCATGAAAGGGACATTTCAAGCTGATCGACAATTTCTAGATTCATGCTCTGACACCTGAGTGATGAAATGTTGTATGATCAGTTTTACCAATATTGACATTGAAAATAAAAATGTCCTCGTGCAAGTTTTACTTTGTTAAACTGTACTGCATAAGTTGGATCACTAGAGATTGCCAAAGTCTAACAACATAAAAAAAAAAGAAGACAAAAAAGGTAATCCTTCAGACCCGAATTTTTCCAGGAATGAAACAGGAAACACAACATTTTTTTCTTAGGCCTGAGGTAACTGGGCACTGCTGAGTAGGTTCTGCCCCATGTAACAACATTGAACAGCATGCAGAGGTGGCAGAACTCGATAACCGGGAGTGATTGGACAGACTGATCTAGATCTACCTGGATCTGCTGAATCCCACAGATCACACTCGATCTGCTCACAGCCAAACACAATCCCAAAACTGATCTGGGGACCCAGGAACATGATCTCTTCTGATCTCTGACCCGAATCCTGCATCAGTGTCGCGTTTAGAGCAAATTGTCAGTTGTCTGCTCTGGCAATTCCACAAATCCACTCATGACCAGCCCAGAGTGCACGGCTGAGGTGGTCTGACGGTCTGGTACAGTCTTTATGCCAGCCAATGTCAGATGGATACATGCAAGAAACATAGGCTCAAACAAACAAACAAAAACATCTCAGTCTTCCTACCTCACCCGGCCCAGATCCCAACTTAACGGTCAGCCATTAAAATTCTAAACCTAATCTATTTATACCAAACTAAACTAAATCTGAGGCAGTTCGACAGTCTGATACAGTCTTTATGCCAGGCAGCGTCAGACAGATACATGCACACAAATAAACAAAAAACAGAGGCTCACACCTCACTGCACTCAACTTCCACCTCAATTACGGGCCATCTAAATTCTAAAGCAAGCCTATTTATATCAAATATCAAGTATCAAATGATTGAAATTAATGAAAGCTTGAACGAATAGTTTATCAAGTATCCTTCAATCTTCATTTAGATGCATGATGAAACTGTCAGGTCTGGTTAGGAGAGGCATAGACTGTTGGTGTCAGGCAAAAAAGTAAAACAGTAAAACAAAGAAATAAATTTAAAAGCCTAGGGTGTTTCTGCATGTACCAGACTGAGCATTATTTTCCTAGATTAGCTGGACGGAGGTGAAGCATTGACTACAGATTCCAACTTACCAAGCAACCAACCGACTGTCCATCCATCCATTCTGTCTGTCTGTCGTCCATCCATCCATCCACACAAACAAACAAACAAACAAACAAATAAACAGAATGCTTACCAGTGAGAGTTTTCTGCGCAGTGCGGCTGGTGAGTGGTGATGCCCGTGTGAGCCGACTGCTGCTGAGTTTGTACACGACTCCTCCCTTCACCAGCAGTTTTCCTGATGCTGTCTTTACGTAATAACGCGCTGTCCGAGGGTCTGGCCTCGCGCTACGGACACAAAACACACAACATCAACAACCGGATTTCAAAACCCAAGCAAAGCATACATGTAACCTACATAACTGTTACACTGTTTTAAAAAAAGTTAACAACAAGACGATAAACCGGACAGTGTGTGTGTGTATGTACCTGACCCCACAACACATGAGTTACAAAGCTGATGAGACACAGAACGCATTAGTATAAAGTAGAGTAGATTCATTCCTCAAGATAACTGACATCTATCAAACCACAGTCATCTCTCAGTAAGACATCTGGAGCCACATAGTTCCCGTTTCGAACTTTTATTCATCCTGTCACAAGACACAAGTCAAACTTTCCAACTACATACATGTATGTACAGTTTTGACAAGTTGACTTTGCTTCCAATCACATGAGGTGGAAAACATAGATCAGTTTGGTTTGTATAATGCGATGCTTTGTCCAATTTTCTTTTTCACTTAAGACAAGCTGGCAGAATTAAGGCTGCTACCAAAGACTGAACCAAATTAAGACCTAAATTTTCTTTAAAATGGATGTGGAGTGCTTGTCTAAACTGGAACACAGGTTTGTGATATTCAGCAATATCCACTCCCCCTGCTACAGGGGACAATACAGCTGCTATAAACACATTCATCATCCATGATTATAAACCAATTAAGAACTAAACGAGCGCTGGACCAATTTTCTTACGTCAGTTAAAGGCAATACAGGAAACAGAACAGGGTAAAACTGAAGAGTCGATACAGAAGGACAGGACTTTATTACTGTTTGTGATAAATGCCAAGATTATAAATCTATGAAGTGTTTCTGAGTTCCTTTAACTTTTCACAGTGACTTTATTATTCTCCTGTGGATCAAATACAGTGATTTATAGGAAAACTTGTTGGAAAGGTAAAAAGTTGGACAAAACAAAGAAATGCAACAAGCAAAAGGAAAGTGGAATGGAAACAAAGGTGGGACAAAACAACAGATATGTCGATGAAGGTTAGACATCCAGGTAATGAGATACACTTGTGTGTAAGAAAACAGCTACTCAAGCAACTGGATAATTTTGAAAACTGTCAGATGTTTCAAGTTGTATCCACTACTTTTTGTCAGTGAATAAGGAAATCTGTAGTTGAACAGGTAGTTATTTAATCTAGCCTAACACACCAGCTTCGCGGGCACATGGCGTGGCAGCAGCGGCTACATTACACTGAATGACTTGTTACACCTAACCCTTGAACATCTAACTTATTTAAAGCTATCTAGTGACAATGAAACTACTGTACATTTTGTACTTGGTGACAGCGAGTTCCACTCTGCCATAGTTCTAGGAAAGAATGAATTCTTGAACACCTCAATCCTTGGTTGATAACTCTGGTACTTGAGGCCATGGCTATTTCTTGTTCTTTTCTGAGCTGGTATTAGGTAGTAATCTCTAACCCCCATCCTATCTCCCCCATCCCTCCTGCAGCCTGCTGTAACCCGGGGCTCTAGCAAGCTCAAAATGTTTTTCTATCAGCCCAGGTTCATGACCAGACTTAAGGGAGGGGAGTGCTCGCAATCTAAGGGAGTCTGGTGACAAGTTTTGGATTTCCAAGCCTTTAAAAATTCCACATTTTGAGAGGCACATCATTGGGATGAGAGTGCTTATTGTTGGTCCTTTCCATGTTTTCACATTTTCACCCAACAATTTTGTCCATCAAAGTTGACAGATTCATTGGTTTAAAAATTTTTCTGTCACACATCACATCATTCCTGCATGTGACTGTGCTGGCTAAAGCCGTGCTGTAACCCTAACCCCAGCGCCTCCCCGGCTACCCTCTCTCAGCGGTGACTTTACAGCCGGGGAGAAAGACGGTCTAATTGGGGCCAATCGTCGCGGCTGATATTGACAGCAGAGCTACAGCCCTCCCAGCGCTTGTCAAACCCATTCCGCCCGGTTTATGGCGCCAATTAATGCAGCATCCATCGGGACTTAGGGCTACTGTTAACGGATAAAAGAGACGTGAAAATAGATCTCGGGAATCAATGGGCAGGTTTACTGGTCCCAGCTCCGCTGTAGAACTGTGCACAGCCCAGGGTTACAAATCACTACAACACACTGATACAACTGCTCTTACAACCGTGTACAACTCAGGGTTACAAATCACTACAACCATGTAGGATCCAGGGTTACAAATCACTACAACACACTGATACAACCGTGTACAACCCAGGGTTACAAATCACTACAACCGTGTACAACCCAGGGTTACAAATCACTACAACCATGTACAACCTGGGGTTACAAATCACTACAACACACCAATACAACCGTGTACAACCCAGGGTTACAAATCACTACAACTGATACAACCTCTCTTACAACCATGTACAACCCAGGGTTACAAATCACAACAACAAAGCAATGCATTCTCTCAAAACACAATGTTGGACAGGTACAACCTAGTAGGGTAACAGATCATAACAAACCACTACATCCTCTACCAACACTTACAACCAAATTGTACAACTTAGACTTAAAAATCACTACATAAACATCCTTGTTCAACAATTTATTTACAGAGATGTCTGCTTCTGAACCATTATCAATAGCAGCAGACTGAGAATCGTCTCTGATGTAAACTTTATGAACTAATTTAGCTTCTCCCTCCTGATCAATTCTCCTAATTGGGATTTTATTACCTTGAATGGACATGATTGCTGTCCTTTATTTCTTTGTAGTGGCAATAAAAAAGGGCTGTTCGAATATTAGGGACGTAATACCGACAGTATAGTCAAACCGTTAAAGATGTTTTGTTACAGCACTAAAATAAAGAATGGTTTGGAAACATTTGTAGTACATAGAACATTTAAACACTGCACCTGGTAGAATTAGCTGGAGTGAATATTGGAAGGATACAGGTTAACTGAGCTCTGTGTGTGTCCAGTGTCTGGCAATGGGCCAAGAGAAGACAGTAGAGTAGAAAACAGAAGACAGACAGAATAAAGTCAGAAACAGCAGACAGAAGTCAGTTTATTATCCCTTTGTAAGTGGGAATAATTTGTGTTAGAAGGGAGGTGTGAAGAAATTAATATGTAAATTAATAGTGTCCTGTTGCCATTTTTATTTCCCAACTAATTAACATGTAAAACAGCCATGAATCTCTGTCTAACGAACCTGTGCATAACGAGGCTTGGACAGATCTCCATTGGTGAGGACAATGTATACTACACTAGTCTTCCTGGAGATATAAAAGTTAAACCACACGCACACAAGCACACACACACACACACACACGCACACACACACGCAAACAAACACACACACACACATACACACATGCACACACACACACGCACGCACACACACGCACATACACACATGCACACACAGGCACACACACAGACACACACACGCGCGCATACGCATACGCACACACTCACTCACACACACACTCACTCACACACACGCGTGCTGGGTGGACTCACCGTTTTGAACTGGTGCCAGCACCTGATGTGGAGGACTTGATGATCTTATATCGACTGACACGGCGGCCAAGCCCAGGTGTGGAGACTGTGGACAAAAACACAGACAACAGTCTGGTTACTTCAATGCAGTAGTAATCATGTCAGTCTGGAAATACACGTGTGGGTAAAGTGTAACATAGAAAATACTGGGAGCTCAGCTGATATCATTTCAGAAGTACAAAATGCATACCGGTATGTATCATTGTCACACACACACACAAATCAAAGACACACACACACATCTGTATGACCCTCACAGCCAAGTGAACTTTCATATTAATATTCACTGTGCATGAATTGGGCTCTTGTATACATTTAGTATTTATGCAAAATTGCTGCTCATTTAATGATATCAAATAACCCAATTTTATGTCATTTGGCCCACATGGTTTTGCTGTTTTCCACTACAGAACTTATCTTTTTGTGCAGATATCATACCTCAAATATAATAAATCAGTTCCAAAAGAAGCTTGGTCTGAAATTTACAGAGTTCCACTGACAAATGTGAAACAGTTTAAAAACATATCATGTTGTTAGGGTGTTGCAGTGTATAGTACAAACATGATGTAGTTCTGTCCCATTTGGCCTGTACAGTGCTGTAGTGTATAGTACATGGTGTAGTTCTGTCCCATTTGGCCTGTACAGTGTCGTAGTGTATAGTACATGGTGTAGTTTTGTCCCATTTGGCATGTACAGTGTCGTAGTGTATAGTACATGGTGTATATATGTGTAGTTCTGTCCCATTTGGCCTGTACACAGCACATTTGTCACACCACATCAACAGCTCATTCAGGGGTGCAAATTGTTTAAGGCTTTATGACCCAGAAAATGAACAGGTCAGCCATGAAGAGTCCCCAGACTCCCCGTCATTACTGCAGCAGGCCCAGCAGGTGTGGTCTCACGAGGACACCTAGCAGGAGTTATGTGAGCTGCAGGCTCACCTGTGACTCAGGTGAACCAAGGTAACAAACTCCAGGAGGATTTAAAACCTCAACACAATGCAAGGTAACTACATACACATAGAAATGTACTTTTCAATATCTTACGGAATGTTTTTGTAACAACCTTTTTAAGTGCCTAATTAGCAATTATTAATTGCACTGCACCAAACTCTAAATTCAGCCACTAGTAGAAGCTGGAAGAAGAAAGTATTAGAGAAAGTATTTCAAAATTGCAGAACAAACTGATAACGTGACGTTATCTCCTACACTGATGGTAACATGATTTTCCTCTCAAGGTGTAGGAAAAGGCTTGGAAATCCTAAATTTGCTCACGCCTCCCTTACATTGCGAGCACTAAACACCCCCCAGTCCGATCATGATGAACCTGGGCTGACGAAATAAAAATTTCAAGCGGGCTACAGCCCTGGCGGGGACCACAAATCCCCCCGCCGACAGTTTCCCTCTCCCCCAGCACCCGTCATGGCGGCCGGAACCTCCAGGGCGGATGTTTGCGCCTTATAAGCCCGGACTCTGCTCCGGGTGGTTGCGGGGAAACGTTCAGACAATTCGTTGCCGGGAGCAACAGCTGGTTACCACGGTGATTAACGTTTGGAAATATTGCAGCGACAGCCAAACTAAACTGTTTCTTTGGCGGCCCACTCGTATATTCAACCCTGCTGCTTGTCCCATAAATACAAGATCATTACAAAGGGGTGAGAAAAAAGGTTTCCAAAATCGCCTCAGTGCCATTATTTAGTCACTGGTATATAGTAAATATATACATTATGTATATATTAACACAAAACAATAAAGTCACAACAGAGATACATGTATGACTAAAAATGTTTCCAAACTTTACAATAAGTTTGCAAACCTTTTCTTCTAAGCACACTTTGTGGGAATCCCAGCACAAATGTCATGAACATCTGAACTCCTAACTATCACCATTTGTCATCCTGAATTTGACTGTTGCCTGGGAATGACATGATCATGTCAGACAGTTCTGTGGTCTGCAGCCTCCGGCTCACATCAGCCCTAAGTGGTTAGGACTCGTCAGTTTAGCCCACAGGTCCCAGGGAACACACAAGACAAGAAATCAGATATTTCAAACCACAAGGAAGAATCTAGGGTTTTTGTGAATTTATTGGCACAACCAAAGCAAAGAGAACTGATGGTCTGATGTACAAGTAGTACAAGGCCTAGGACAAGGACAGGTTGGGGATCCATGAACCTACACATGTAAGTTCTTGTGACAAGTCCCAGTACCTATGTGGGTGGAACTTCTGTCAATCTGTGGTTAGAAAATCTCCTACTGCCTTCCTGCCACTCTAAAATATCTAAGGACACACAAGCAAATTCACACACAAGCATAAACACGCCAAAAAACAACTCCTCACTACCCAGACGTACGACAGACAATCAGAGCAAAGATCAGTCCGGAAATTTCACCATTTCCTCCCCAGGCTGGACCCAAACATCGAGCAATCCTGTCGTAACTTCTGTGTTATCTGTGTGACAAATTAACCCCCCTGCCGCGAGCTGGCAGCGTTACACGCCGGTTCTGTCCCTAAAGTTAGTCCGTACGAGCTGCATAAGGTCCTAACCGGTTCCAGCCGGCATAAACCATGTTCCAGCTCTCATCTCCCAGACATGCCGGGCGTTCTGAACATGCTCAGGTTCACTTCAGGTCAAGTTCAGATCAGGTCAGTGTCTGGTGACACAGACTCCAGTTATACTTAGTAGTAAGTTACACCATTGGTATAAATCTTGAAGTCAGCTATCTAGGTGCACCAGTGTACCTTTTTTGCAAAAATGAATTTCGAGCCTTATATGTCATACAGTAAATGGTAAGACTCTCAGTTTTTCTGAATGGACGTTAAACTTATAACTCCCACATGCAGAATGTTGGATGACAGGAAGAGAATAATATCTCCTTTGAAAACTTTTTTGAAAACTTGGCGAACTTGCATTGGTTCACAAAGTCTCTGGTATTCAGGTTCACATTTTTCTGTTTTCAGCCTTTAGCTTCCTGATAAGTTTGTGATATGAAATGTCTGAGAAGCTAGGCTACAACTTTGAGTGGCCTTGCTAGCCTGGTTAGCAGGAGTGTAGGAGACACCTGTAGGTGGCCATCACACCAAGGATAGGACAGGACCGGTCCATCGCGTGGGAGGGGGGACAGGACTGATCCATCGCGTGGGAGGGGGGACAGGGCCGATCCATCCTGTCTGCCATGTAGGTTTATTTCTGTCCGGCAGGCTGCACCAGTATGTGGACCTGTGCCAATGGCCGACCTTGCCCTCCTTCTGCTACTTAACACAACAGGCTTCTTAAAGCTAGTCTACGTAAGACAAGAGACTGCTTATAGTTATACTTATACCACTGACTGAGTCAGACTTAATTTAATGTCGGGCCCCAGACAAGTTGAGAATGAGAGTTCTTAAAAGTTAGGCTCCTTAAACACCATATATTATTTCTGAAGAAGATTATTGTATCAATCACTCACTCACTCACTGCTCGGCTTAGCGTCCGTTGTTCCCCGTCATGCAAGGGTTGGACGTCGTGGGGTGTCGTTTGGGTCTAATAGCTGCTCTCCAGCTGCTTCTGTCTAGCGGGTTGGCCTTCTGCAGTTTCAAGTTTTTGACATCTTCCCTAATACTGTCTATCCATCTCTTTTTCGGACGACCCCGCGGGTTTCGTCCCTCTACGGGCATTGTCATGACTGCTGTTGATTGCTGTTATTCCTGTACAGGTATCTGTAACAGTGTAAGCATCCTCTAAGCTACCCTTTCTATGAAGTCTTCACACTTCCACACATGCCAAAGTTTTAGCCACTAATCCATCAATTTGGCTCTATGATAATATGGGCGTGCTTGGCAAAGACAATTTTGCTATAGCGTCCATTTTCTCTATCCATATACATTGTTTTCATGCTAAATTGTACCAACAGTACAAAGAACTTTGCTACAGCAGCTATGGGTATATCACTGACATAAAACCAACTTTGGTCAATCTGGCCATCCTAAAACTACAGAAGAGTACAGCAGATACATCAGTATGCTGTAGAAGTAGTCAGTGGTTGACACAGTATCAGTCCCTGCTATATGTGGAACATACATGTACTATACACGTACATGTGACAAGTGTGAAACGTGTTCATGTACATCACATCCATGTGTAAGGAAGACAGATATATATATACAGTTTGGTTACTCTGGGCCATTGCCAATTCTAAAACCAGTGTCATTTTTTCTCTCTTTCGATACTTCAGATACTGTAAATCCTCAATCATTTCACGGAACTTTTATGTTCACTGTTTGACTGTCATTTCTGTACCATGAACTTACTGTTACCGTTAACAAATAGTTCGGGGCTTCCTTTTTTCTGCACATGTCGCCACCGTGAACATATAGTTCCATGAACACCTCCATTTTTCTCAGACCGTGAACTTTTGCTACCCTGAACTTAAAATGAATTACAGTATCTGTAGAATACACCAGAAGAATCTATACATGTGACAATTGTGGAACAAGTATATGTATACTGCAGACATGTGTAAGTATGACAGATATACAGCTAATTAGTTACTCTGAAGCCACATGAAGTTATGTTTTTTCTCTGTAAAATACATCAGAAGATGTGCCAATTGTGGAACAAGTACATATATACTGCAGACATGTGTAACTGTAAGCATGAGAGATCTACATGTAAAGCTTGCCCACGCTGGTCCATGGCCAATTTTGAAGCCAGTGTCATGAACCTTTTTCTCTCCTTACTTCAGACATCTGTAAAATAGACCAGAAGAATCTACACATGTTCTAATTGTACAAGTACATGTATACTGCAGACATGTGTAAGTATGACAGATATACAGCTTGCTCTCTCTGGCCCTTGGCCAATTTTGAGGCCACATGAAGTTAAGCTTTTTCTCTGTGCAGTCGATACTTCAACTATCTGTAAAATACACCAGAAGAATCTATACATCATTACATGTGACAACTGAACAACTACATATATACTGCAGACAAATGTAAGTATGACAGATATACAACTTGCTCCCTCTGGCCCATGGCCAGTACTAAAGTCACGTAAAGGTTCTCCCGAGTGCCCAGTTTTACGTAGCGGGTAGTTTTATAGGTTGGACAAGTTTATCCAGCAGCAGAAACAGTCGGCGGGGATTTCTGCGCGTCACGCGAGGGCGGGAGGGGCGGCTATTCCCGGCGGCCGATCTATCAGCCGTGGCGTCAGGGGGGGTCAGGTTACCATGCAGGGGGGTATCAGGTTACCAGGCAGGTGTCGGGCGGTGTCACATGTCTGACCCCCTGTCAGCCCCCCCCCTTGGCCGAGTGAAAATAGCAGAGCCCTGATGCCTGACATTCTGTGTGTGCTTGTTGGGATGTGGGGGGTTAGTAAGGGTGCCGGCACCATGGCAGGGTACTCTCACACTTTACGTGACAAGAAACAACGAAAGAAAAAAGGAGGAAACTTTATGCAAAACCTGACCAAACCTGCCAGCAGCCGAAACTGTTGATGCTTTTAAGTCAAAGCTGGACAGTCACTAGAAGGGGATGGAGTACAAGTTGTACAACCCTACCGGTAACACAAACTCTCACTATAAACTATGGACACAGCTACTAATCTCCAAGCAGATCATACGGTGGCAAGGCAGTATCCATTGGCCAGAGGAGTGTCCATTAGCCACCGAAGATCTGCCTGCAGTCGAAACGTCAAAGGCTATTAACACCTAGTTGTTGCCTACTCAGAATGTGTTTGCCAAGTAGTTTATTGCCCTAACCACCGGGCAAGGCTATTGTCCTCCTTGTGGGGCTGCATGGTTGGCCGTTACAGGAAGTCTGTCTATGGGTCACAACACCAACTGTTATACATGTATTGGGCAGTTTAAACAATGGATCCGGAGGAGAAGGTTCACCTTGTGTTTTGTAATGTCTGGCATGGGGTTTTAAATTTTAACCATAAGTATCCATTTCCATGTTTCAGAAAGCATCACAGTGCCAGCATACAGAATTGTATCTGATTCAGTTAGGGGGGGAACTCCCACTGAGATGTGCGCGGGTGACTGAATTTGTCCCAGATTCAAGCTATAAACCGCTTGTAAAAACCTTAGCGTGGCCATTTTTTCAATTGCTGTTAATAGGGGCACAAGGAGGGGCAGCAACACCATTTTTGAAAGGAAGTGCTCCTCCCTGTGCGAGTGCAGGCAGATCTTCGGTGGCTAATGGACACTCCTCTGGCCAATGGATACTGCCTTGCCACCGTATGATCTGCTTGGAGATTAACAGCTACATGTATATAGTTAGCTATAAGTATAAGAAGTGGGTTTTGTAGGCAAAACCTCTTTATACGAACATTATGTATGTATATATATGTATGTAAGTCTCCAATGTCAGTCAAAGTTATTATCAAGACTGAGGTTCCTTTCTCTGTTTCTCTCAGAAGGTCATCCAACTGAACATGAGATGGCTCTCTTTATACATGAAGAGGGAAGTGAGAGGCTCTATTTTGAGCCCCGCCCACCAGTCCTGAGGTAACCTGACACCTGTAACTTATGTAACCTGACACCTCACACACGTGTACCAGACACAGTCCTGACAGGGGGGGGTAGTCGCTCAGCAACAGGATGGACTCAGGGTACAGACATTTCACTACAACCAGAGCAGCTTTGTTCTTAACACGTGTAGTAAATTATATACTCCAATTATCAAAGGAATCCACCCTTCCAGTAAAATCTCCTAACAAAATTAGATATTGACAGCTCATCACTTCTCATTTCTTACATGCCTGCACATGTATGTTTGTAACTAATTGTAATGATTGTTAAACTTAAAACACTTAAACCATTCCAGTAGTTACCAAAGGAAAGAACTCACACTGTCACTCTTACTAAATTGAACTGCCAATCATGCACCAATTTTGCTGTAACTTTTCCATCATGCACCACACTCACAACCACGCAGCCTATCCCATCAGCCATATCCACCTATCCACCATGCACCACACCTATCCCACCATGCACCACACCTATCCCATCCTGCAGCAGCCACACCCACCTGTTCCGGGGATGACGTAGCGGCCGCCCCTCCTGGTGCCTGTAACCCGACCCTGCTCCGCCATGACACCAGCGGAACTTGACCTTGTCCATCTCAGCTGTTCCTGGCTGGGGAACTTTGCTGTCCCCGTGTCCTCAGATGACCTGAGGCGGAGGCAGGAGGAGAAATGAAGTGAGGAAAGAAGTGATAATGACTGATGAAACAGGTGTCTGTAGATGTGAGTCTGTCCTGGTCACTACATAGACAGTGACTGTAACATTCCTCTGTTTGTATTGTTTTCCCACATGGCTAATATACCAGTCACAGGACCTGTGTTAGTCTGGACATGAAGAAACTTGAAACGTCAGTTTTCAAAATCTATCCAGTTCTTGAGTAACTGTTTTCTTGTCACACAGCTAACCAGTTAGTACCTGCATGCACCCCCCCCCACATATATACCACCAGTAACGCTATATACAGTCTGTGTAGTGTTAGTGCGACCTCGGATGACCCCGACGTTCCAGTGCCCGGCTGTGATGGACAGGCCCAGCTGATGATGATGATTTATGTAGGTCATTACTGAAACCCGACCCTCCTGACCTTGACCCAGAAATAGATCCCGTGGGAAGAACCAGAAACTCCCAGCATGCCCCACACGCAAGGTGAGAGGTCATGGGCAGAGGCCAGATCTATTCATATATAGGAAAAAGAAATGAAGCAGTGTCCAGTCCTGACATGTCTGTACTATGTAGTATGTGTGACATTATGTGTTTTGGAATCCAGTAAGACTAGTAGTTGCTTTTGCAGTCACTTTTGCAACTAATGGATATCCCAATAAAGTATCAAGTATCATAACTGATGATAGACTTGACTGACATGTACGTGTGGAAGAGCTGTCTGCTGAAGCTGTCAATCAAAGTCTGTCACCATGACAACCTCTCCTGCTGCTTTTAGAAACTACTGTGGATCTTAAAATGTTTGTGGTGGGTTTATTTTCCTGGTGATCATCATGACTTCATATTGCAAAATGCTGCTGCAAATGTGTGTGCTGTATCTCTGCTGTCCTACAGGACTGTTTCTACCATATAAAACTCCTTTCCTCCTTTCCCCATACCACTAAATTATGTCCCTGTGAAAATAAATAAATTTATAGTACATGTAGTGTAGCGTACATGTAGTGTACAACTTTGTGTTGGTACTTTACATGAGGTGTTTACTGTAACAATGTGCAAACTTAGCTTTCCAATCATTTTCCCGTTTCTTGTTTGCTGATTCTGTCAGGCAAAATCTAACATATACCTGACATGACTACCACAAGTTTGTACCCTTGGAATCTGTAGATGGACTAGAAGTGCCACCTAGCAGACATCATCCAAACTGCAACCATGTTGTATATGCAAGAGAAAGGTCAGAAACACCTCATTTTGAAGGCCACGTTTCATAAATCACACTTGCTTCAGCAAAAGGCATACATATACATATACATATACATATACATAATACATATACATACAGCAGTATTACTAGTAACCAGCATTGAAATTAGACAGGTAATTTGAATAACTTGAATCCCAGTAACCATATTAGAGTACAGAAGCAGCATGTTAGTGTGTGGTGTAACAGACGCGAAATGTACGCCAACATGGCACAAATGACATCATGACATAAGCCTACATCCCCTAGTGTTGTTCTATTGAGTGTAGTAACCATTATTGAAACTGAGATAATTTGAATCCTAGTGACCATATTAGAGTACAGAAGCAGCATGTTAGAGTGTGAAATGTATAATCAATAATGTACATCATACATGTACTCCAACATGGGACAAACAACATTACAAGGGAAATCCATGATCCCTGGTTTTATCCTACTGACCTGCCTGAGTCCGGCTTGACCAGTCTGTACCTGCTGACCACTCCTCCTGCCGCCTTCCTGCCGCCGCGCCGCGTGCCCGCCGAGTGGGATCGCTTCGCTCGCAGCTTGTACTTCCCGACGGCCACCAGCCCCGCGGGAGACTTCTTACTCAGACCCGGGGACGTCTTAGACACAACACTTCCTCTCCCGGCGGAAGGGTGACGTCTTAGCTTGTGTTTACTTGTGAGAACTTTAGGAGACGGAGTTTTCCCCCTCACACCTCCCCGGTGTGTTCCTGTCCTGTTTGTTCCTGCTGGTCCGACTTTACTCAGTCTGTACCGACTGGACGTCACCCCAGATGTCCCCGCCATGTCGGCAGCACTACTGTGGGCATGGGGAGGGTCTGAGTCGGGAACAGTCTTCCTAAACTTGTACCGACTGGACTGAACCCTACCGGTGGGGGGTTGGGCAACAGCTGACATCCTCGGGGTGGAAGTTTTACTTGGAGAAAGCTGTGCCGAAGAGGAGGGAACCTTCTTCAGTGAGTACTTTGTAGAAACGATACAGTCAGCCTGTGACTTAACACTAACAGATGTAGCTGTGAGCACAGGACGGGCTGCAGGCTTCACTACTGATGCTGCAGGTTTCTGTACATTTGGGTTAGCCGGGGGGACTGCAGTTCTCAGGGCTGTGTTAGGGGGCGCTGCAGTTCTTTTTGCCACCCCAGAGGCAACGGTGGTTGTAGCAGCAGGAGTCCATCTATACTGAGAGCTGCCTTGTTGTGAAGCTGCCGTAGTTACTGTAACTTTACCTGTGGGGACTGCAGTTCTCAGGGTTTTGTTAGGAGGTGCTGCTGTTGTCTGTACCACCCCAGAGGCAGCAGTAGAGGTTGTCCATCTGTACTGAGACTGAGAGCTGCCTTGTTGTGAAGCTGCAGTAGTTACTGTAACTTTAGAACTGGGTCTGCTCACGGGGATAACTTTGGAGGTGGGGCGACCTGAGCTGCACCCTGTGGTCGCCGTGGTTACAGTCATGTGACCAGACACGGGTGCTGTCTGCTTGACCAGTTTGTACGCGGAGGCTGTGCATATGGTTTTTGTGTTGCTGACAGACGTCGTTTTCACCAGTTTGGGTACGGAGGGTGTTACTGTTGTTTTTCCGCTGCTGACTGTGGATGTTTTCACCAGTTTGTGGGTGGAACCAGAAGAGGACAGGTGAGTGCTGGAGGCAGGTGCAGACAGGTGAGTACTGCTCCCAGATGCGCTCCAGGTGTACCTGTGCCTGGCCTGTCCCTGCGGGGCGACAGGTGCACAGGTGTGCTGTCTCCACCTGCCCCGCCCCTGTACCCGCCCTCCCTCCTGGGCAGACAGCTGCTTGTGGGTACTGATCAGATCTGAGGAAGAAAAACAACGTAACAAATTCAGATATCATCAACTGATGATGGCTGTCCATTATACATGTGGTTAGTAGTTCAATCAATTAGAAAATAGCAATTATACTGGCTGCGTATCCATGAAATAATGTCTTTGCATTTATATTTTGCATTTTTACATTTTCAGGCAGGTGGGTGGGGCTTTGGGATTGGTCTGTCACCAAAGAATGCTTCTGAAACTCACTCAAGATTACCAGGTTGAAGCTCTGCAAACTTCTCTAACATCCAAGTCTTTTGGTATGAAAGTCAAAGTTTGCAGTCTGCCAGTATAAGCTTTACAATCGCCAGGAGGACAGTTTCTCCAAATATAATACCTAGAGCAATGTAGGCACAAGTTTTTTTCTGTCAATGACTTCGACAATCCAAAAGCACCATCTAGCACATGTCACCAGAACTGCATGCCCAGCTCCGGCCATGTCACAGACGTGTGAAAAGCTGTTTCCTGTCGGATTTTCCACTGACAAAATATGGAGAGTGATTACCATATATGGAGTGTGGGTACCATATATGGGAGACCCTGAGATCACCTATCCTGTGTAACACCCCGGCACCAGACATTACTGCATCCCTGCTACTTTTCCAGTCAAACAGAGACTTTTGTTTTACACCCTGGTGATGGACTTCCACTCAGACAATGCCTGTAGTAATGTCTGTGTAATGAACAAATCTTTGATTTTCCTTATTCTCTAAGGTCACCTCTAAAACAAGGCTAGAATTAGAACTTAGAAGTCCACTTCAGGGCTGTGTGGATAAGACCATCTTTTCTCCCTAAGTCAGTGTCATAAGTTGACAGTAAGGACTGACTAAATTCAGGAGTCGTACATTGAAAAGACTCTTAACGTTTGAGCGGGACTGCATTTCTGCATCAGTCTGACAGGGGGTGTTACTAGCACATGTAACACACCAGAGTGAAGTTTTCACCACAAGAGGTCAAACAGCTAGTGTGTTTGTTGAGTTGTCCATTCACACAGCTTTTGTAACTAGCCTTTAAAATGGTTATTAATTATAAAAAAATTGGGCAAAAGTAAAGCAATACCGGGTGACCTCTTGTAGACTATATGCTTATAGTAAGCTATACAGGGAACAAATTGGCTGTCTATTTAAAATAAATATTAACACGTCCATAATGATGCTATTTACTAATCAGTTTACTTGCTAACACCTGGTCGCCGAGATTCATATGATAATTACTATGACGTCAATGAAAAGCCTCTATTTCAAAACAAAAACATGTCATGACATGTGCACACAAAATGTAAACAAAAATCTTTAACCACGCGGTCTCAGCAGGCCGAATTTTTGACAAACACAAGCACAAAACGCCGTCCCAGCCGCCTTAACCCACCCAACATGCCACACCGGCGGCTACCTGGTACAGAAACCCCGCCTGACTTCTAACGTCGCGCTCCGACCTTCTGCTGACGCCTCAGTTTCGCTTTTTGTTGACACCGCAAAATCTTCCGGCCGGGACGAAGCTAGCGGATTTCGGCCAACTTTCTCAACAATACCGCAACCCCAGCTCACGAAAATCACACGGAATGCTCTACATACTGTGTTCTGTTCGCCAGAATTGTTAAAAAGCGGTAAAACAGCAGAAAAAGGACTTACTGGACAAACATTTGATCTGCTTTTCTAAAACTTCCCTCTCTCGGTCCGCCATGATGGAATTTCCCTTCTGGTGACGTCACTTCCGGGTATTCTGGCGCGTACCACTTAAACAGGGGGTGGATTATTATGTCACACAATGTTCATCATAACTAAGGGATATCAACCTTAGAAATACTAGAAAATACTTTTCTTTCATTACTTTATATCTGATCTATCATTATTTTGGCAAGTGCAGCTATATTTGAGGTAAGATTTCGACAAACACCCCCGTAATTAAGATGGTACCTGCAGGAATTTGCATGATGAGGAGGCAGATGTAGGTGATGTGAGGATGTTGGGAGGTCCGCACATCCCCCTGTTGGCACGGTAACTGCCTCCCGGCCCGGTGCTGAGGTGATGAGGACTTGTGCAGTCGCCATGGCGGCAGTGGTTTCTGATGGTTTGACTATGCAGGAATGCAGGTAACGTACGACTGCCCTGTCGACTGCTCATTTCATGGCCTATTGTACATCTGATGGTCTCACTGTCGTCTTGTGTTTAACGGCGGCGGCGGCCACATTTTATACGTTTCCAGTTGATCTGCCAGAGTTTAAAAACGTTTCGGCAGAATCTGTGTGTAACGTTGTGGCACTGGTGGTCGATTGGGAGGAAAACGGGGAGATTGTTATGAAGGAGAAATGTCGATACGTAGCCTCCAGCGGGGATATTGGGAATCAATACATGAAATCTGCAGGTTGGGGAGGTTGGCAGGTCGCCAAGTCTGCACTGATTGTTCTACTGTTATTCTTACCTTCGCCAGAAGGTCATGTTTTTGTAGCATTTGTGTGTGTGTGTATGTATGTGTTTGTATGTATGACTGTGTGTATAGGTATTTGACTGTGTATGTGGTTTAGCATGATAACTCAAGAAGCTTTAGATGGATTGCCATGAAACTTTGTGGGCTAAGGTCCTGTTGAGACCTAGAAATGATTACATTTTAGGCTCCCTGGCAGCTTGTTGTGGTACTGCAGCAGAACTTCTGGTTTTAAACTTGGAATAAAGGCAATGCTGAGGGTCACAAATTTTTTCCACAGTACAAGGCTGTGAGTTTCTCACTGTTACTGTGTTGTAGCAGGTATTTATAATATAGACTGTCAGACGTCTGACACTGGCCAGATATCATGCCATATTCCCACAGGTGGGGGTCTGCAGGGGGTTGGTGGTATCACTGATGGATATTCTGCACATTTGGAGGTCATTTCAGGGCACAAGGGTGTGTATGGGGTTAACCAAGAAGAGTAGACCCATGAATTAATCTTCTTCCTTGCTTTATGAAACTGATTCCTTTGTCATGATGAATTTTAACCATCAAAAATTAAATTACAACAATGTATATATGCAACATAAGCTAGTGTACCTTACAAGTTGCTAAGCACATAAATATGTGTGCGCACTCACGAAATGAAAGAATACATATGTGCACATGTCCATTTTTGAGTGCACAAAAGTGTATATTTTGCACCCAGTATTTCCAGTCTGACTGTCTTGAGAAGTCCTGGAGTCTATATATAATCTATAAATAGTATAATCAGGTTGTCTGCCTGTAGCATTATGCAAATCTGCAGTTATTACTTATAATTGCCTTAACTCAATCATAGTACATACACCAGTCCTCTGCTGGGGAGTCCAGAGGGACTAGAGTTGGGCTGTTAACAGATTTTGCAGGTATTTGTTTAATGTCAAGACTTTTGATCCAACACATGTACAAGCAATGGTTCTCACCTAGGTCATCACTTGTTTTGGTATGTTTTTTTTACCTGGGTATTGTAATATATTCATACCTGTCAAGGTTTTTTTTACCTGTGCATTGATATAAAAAAAAATTACACCTGTTAGAGTGAGACAAATGATTAATGTAGAAATAAGTGAAGACAAAGTTTGATATGCATATCAATCTATACTTCATACTTCTAAACCTATATAGGCCTGCTTTTCTGACAATTCCAACTTGTCTCTGACGAAAGATAGTGGATGCTACTTGAAACATTTGACTGCTTCCAAAATCATATCCAGTTGCTTGAGTAACTATTTTTTGTAGTATCTTATTCCCTGGATTGCTTCCCAAATCATATCCAGTTGCTTGAGTAACTGTTTTTTTGTTGTATCTTATTCCGTGGATGTCTAACCTTCACTGATGCTTGATGTTGCTCTAATGCTATTCCAAGTCAGAGCAGCCGAAGCCCCCCCCCCCCACTGATAGAGCCTTTATTGTTCCGCTGTAATAAACCCGTCAGGCAGAGCGAGGATCGACGACTCGTGAAGCGCGTCTGACACGGGAAGACAAACGACGTGATTTATCCAGCGGAACGTTCCCGCTCCGAACGACGGCCCATGAATCTCAATATTCGGCACAACAGGCAGCAAATTGTCTGCTGCTTTCAGTCATGTCAAACCGACAGAAGGACAGGAGGAGAAATGGCAGGAAGAAGATGTCAGACCGACTGGTTTGTCAAACAGTTTTGATCAATAAACTGTCGCTGTTCTGCACACTTAGCTCTGTTATTGATACCTCCTATTGCCTTGTGGTATGGTTGAATTTACATGATGCAAATTTTAATACAAAGTGTAATTTAGGGAAAACACAAATTTGTACACAAAAGATATGAAACCTACGAAGCAATTACAAGGAGCGTATATAGGCTGCAGCCTCCTTGGCAATTATAAGAAGGTCAAAATTGAAATATTACTGGGCCCTAAATTAAATTTGATGGATTTAAAAGAAAGCAACATAAAAACAGAGTCTTGGAAGGAATAATAGAATCAGATTCGGGTTTCCCCCAGGCCTGTAGCACTATTCTCATCCTGACCTAATTCCCAAACCAGCTTAATGAGTTAGTGTGGCCTAACCTGGTAGTAATGATGATACAGTACCGTTCGCGTTATAGTTACCCTAACGGCCGTTACTTTTCCGTTTTTTTCCCGTTAGTTTTCCGTTATTAACTGGTTACTTTTCCGAAAGTTTTCCGTTACTTTTCCGAAAGTAACGCGTTTCTTTTTCGTCAGACTTCTCCATTCATATGCAGGCGCGGTAACATCACAGGAATCGTGGGAGGAGTACTAATTTACCTCATGCGGGGCGGGAAATTACCGATACACACCGCTGGAACAGCGGAAGGAACGTTGATCTAGCCCGCATTTTACTATATAACAGTAACGTTTAAAACGTTTAACGATCACCGGCGCATCAATTAGATCGACATTTTCTTTTGTCACTGTTGCCCAGGCAAGCGTTTCTATAGTTTGTCAAGTTTATTTTGCTGTTTTTCTCTGTTTGTTTACTTATTTTACCACCGAATATGCAATCCTAGATGATCTGAAGTTATAAATGCCCCGGTCCGCCGTACATAATAGGCGGCGGGCCCGGCGTGAGGTAACGTTAGGGATGTGCAAAACATCGCGAATAATTCCTATAACACTCGAAAAAAGGCAGCATATTTACACGTGCCCACCAACATTTTTATGGCTAATTATTGACCAGTTTTGGGGAGTTTTGTTATGTCCTTGGAGTTTTGTTTGGAGTGGGACGGAAAGCCGTGCCGCGACTCCGACTCCATGCACTTCCGTGTTACATTACGTTGTATGTGACTAACAAAATTACGCCAAAGGCACCACAAATCCACATGTACAAATATTTTTTTCCCGAAAATTCTTTTGAGTACGCATTTCGTCACTAGGATGTTGCTAATTAGTCGTAGAAATAAGGTAGAAACCAGCGTAAATGTGGCTTTCTCGAGATCGAGCTCTCTGCACTTCGCGCGCCCTGGCGCCCCAGCATGCAACGGGCTTCGTTCTAGCCAATCACAGCGCAGGTCATCTAAGGTGAACCAATCAGAGCGTAGCTACTTGCATATTATAATGAGCATGCTGCCTGCATCACAGGGCGGCCGCGGCCAGGGCGACCGGCCCTGAGTGCGCGGGAAATGTGTTTTGCAACTATATTTTTACGGGGATTTTCTGACGTTTGACGCTGACTTTGGCACGATATGATCGCACTACCATGTACACGCTACCGTAGGCGGCAAATGAGTGGTCATTTTTATATAATCGTCGAGAAATTTTGGCGTTATGCACCCGGAAGTGAGCCGATCTCAGTTTGCGTTCCCTCGATTTTTGACAGTTCCCCCCCTCAAAATAAGAAACAAAACTACCGCTATGTATTACAATTATCATTTCAACATGATAGATCTATTATATATTCCTTTATTTAAGTATGATATCATCATGGTTGTAGAAAGTCCTCAGCTGGCGAACCGAGTCCTTGCGCCGGGAGTGACGGTAACGTTACATTTTACCGTGAGTATGCTACTACTAGTAAGCCGCGCGCCTTACAAAAATTATAATAATTTTTCTTTTGTGTCAAAATCCGCCGTGAATTTAAGGCATGAGTTACCGATTTATATTTCTTCTACGGCAGATATTTCTTGTTTCGTCACGTACCATTACGTCCTGTGAGAGCGGTAGGCCGCCGCTGGTACAAAATGTACAAGACATCGTCTGCCCACTGCTACACTTTGTTGACATACATTGTATACACAACGTAATTTTCCGCTAGAAATAACTATAGAATAGCATTAAAAGATAGCACAATTCGCTTCACACAGTCGACACATTGATAAACCACAAAGTTATTTTACGAATCACATGTCCACTTGCCTCTGGTGCTGTTATTTTTCAAGGGGCAACATCGCAACACATTAGCGGACGCCCCAGGAGGTGGCAAATTGCTATTGTCTTGTCGGCGCGCAAAACAAACATGAAATCCGACCCTATCACATTAACGCAAACGGTAACGCGTTAGAAATAATTTCTGACGATTTTCTAACCATTTTCTGACGAAAATCTAACCAAATACTGACGATTTTCTAACCATTTTCTGACGAAAATCTAACCCGTTAGTAACGGGGTACCCGGTTAACTATAACGCGAACGGTACTGTACATGAGGGAAATTTGCCTGTGACAGTCGCTCCTCCCCTGAGTTTACGCACACAGCACCAGACTGGAGTGTACAAATGTAATACTTCATGTATGAACTATAAATATACATAGTCATCAGCAAATGTGCCTTCGGCTGTCACCCAACTGGGAAGCCAGTCGTGAATTCGTGGAGAATATTTTTTCTTTTAATTTCTGGAGAATATTTTTTTCTTGTTACCAGCTTTTATTCTACAAAACCTATATGCTTTTGGAATATATTGAAAGCTGTCAAACTGTTATACAGATGGTTTGATGTTGGGAATTTCGTCAGGTTTATCTAAAATGACAACATTCACAGACCAATTTTTATTCTACATACAGTATATTATCAAGCTACTCACAATATTTTTGGAATGTTTAGATTGTGTAGAAAAAACAAAAACAAACTATAGTCTCCAACGGCATCCCAGCCTGATAAAGCTGTTGGGCTATTCTCTTACAAATGGTTCGATGTGGAGAATTTTGTCAGGAGCGGCAACAGTTTATTGATTCCTGCCCGTGAGCGCAGCGTGTTTCTGGACACAGCTGGCCGCGCAGTGTGACGGCGGAACGTCTGCCCGAGTCCTCACTCCTCAGCTGCTGCTGTGGTATTGTCTATAAGCCCATTCCACTTTGGTTTGTTGTTTCTGACATTGAAAATAATCTGAAAATTTCATCAGGTTCCTTGGTAAAGACGTTGGGGTTGTCTTTTACCTGGCCAGTACTGTCTCTCACCTGTTTCTGCATGAGGAAAATTTCTGATAGGCATTGTAACATAATCAGGTGGGAGTCTTTCTGGTTCTGTAAAATAAAATCCCAATCCTATTAAAAATCATGTTAAACCAAAGATTAAACATGAAAACATCGATTCAGGGAGAAAGTGTCAGTACCTTCAAATATACATTGTACAGTTTCAGTCAATAAGGAATCAGGTTTTGTTTGTTTCAGTCTATTTTATCTATTTATTAGAATTCTCACATGTATACAAAGTATTAAATATGTGCCTTTAAGTTAATGAACCTTTACAAGTTGAAAGTTAAAAGATTCTTTCTTTGTTCCTGAATTTTCTCCCAGCCTTCTGTCGTCCCTTTGATCTCTTGCTGAATGTTTAGTAAGAAAGTTGGTCTGAGAACCAAAGAACTGACTTGCTGTTGCCCGAGGCGTGTGTGAGTTAATGAGCCGCAGCATGCAGACACGAGAGCAGCGTAACGCGCGAAGTGAGGCGTAGCTCTGACAGGGCAAATTAAATTACAGACCAGCCAACTGGAACGCTGACATCAGTGAGTATTAAAACTTCCAACCGTCCGGAAAACCTGTCCTTCCACTGACTACTGCTACAGTAATGTTAACAGGTGGTTAATATTACAGGACTCTCTAATGTAGTTTATGAATGCTTATTTCCTGTATAAGGGCACAAGCCGCACAACAATTTATTTTTCCCTCGTTCATGGACATTTTTGATGAAAATTTATGAAAAGGACAAGATGAAATCAGAAGGCTGGGAGGAAAACGTTCATCTATATTCAATCTCTGAGGTTGAGTTTATTTCAATCATCTCATATTCTGTGTTTCTATGCTGATCTTCAAATTCAACATCAGCCTAAGTTTTTAGCCTCCGGCTACATACATTACGTTAATTACATGTATGTATTGTACATTCAAGTTGGGTCACAGTTAAGTTATATAACGTTGTACTGTATGTGCATGTACAGTATTTTGAACTTGTTTATTTCTGTCATTTCTTTGTTGATTTCAAAATAGAGTAACAAAAATTCATGGCTCTTGACATATTGTATTGTAATTATCTTAGATTTGCCATTCTTTGTTCTACTTCTAGTTTTCCATTTACTTTTTCCCGCTTCGCGGCCTTAACATATAGGTCAGAGCACTCCAGACAGACTCTCTCACTCACTTATGTTCCAACTAGACCCAATTTGCTTCTGTGCTTGATACAAACATGCACACTACATATTTCTGTACCTTTGTGTAAGTCCTTAACAGAAACATGAAACACGCACATTTGTACTCCTGTATGTTTAAGTCCTTGACACAAACACGCATGTCGTACTTCTGAGTGGCCTTCATTATTGACCTTGCTCTAGTCACACGTGTCTGATGATTTAATCAATAATCACTGACTATAGAACGACGATCAATAACCTGCAGCAGAATATCCTTTGTCCCGTGCCGTGTGTCGGCTGTCACTTCCATGGTTTCTATGGCGACCAGGATAACTGAGTTTTTTAGGCTGGATTGTTGTCGTTGTTATTGTGGTCAGACAGATTTGGTGCTGGTGTGGGGAGTCCTGTACAGAGGTCTGTATGATATGTCTGAATCGGTATGTTTTGTTACATGTTTTGTCCTCTGGAATTGTCCAACTAGTTCTGTATTTATGTCAAGCCACTAGGAAATGCATGCATTAGCCCATACCAATTTGATTTCTTCGCTCTTAGATTTTAAACTAACCTGAAGTACAGTGTAGTTTTAACATATACAACTGTAGTACCATTCCCGCGTGTACAATGTAACTGTAACATCAACATCATGATGAAAACAGTCTGAGAGGACATCTGAATACATAATAGGGTTTCCCACTGTGTCCCATTCATATCTTGAGGGTTGGGAACTATATGATATCCACTAGGTGTAATAAACGTAATAAAAAGTTACATTGCTTTATCTAAATATGGTGACCACAGTTTTGAATGCATGTGAGTGAGTGTGTGTGTGCGTGTGCGTGTGTATGCGTGTTTGTGTGTGTGTGTGTGTGTGTGTGTGTGTGTAGTGGCCTGATTTTTTTCTAGCATAGCAGTATACTATATTGCAGTCCTACTTCCTTGGTCTGGCTTGTAACTAGTATGGATGCCTGGCATTGCCTGCCATACAGTACTGTTACAGAAGTATATGCCTGCTGAACAGTACTGTACTGTACTACTGCAAGTACTACAGCCCTACTTCCCCGGTCTGGCTTTTAAGTACTGTAGTATGGAAGACTGGCATTGCTTGCTATGTGTACATGCAGTCCTGTAGTACTACAGCAGTCTACTGAATCCCAGCTCTGGCTTGTTTGCAGAGAAGTTATAGTCGAGGTTGGAAGGTCACCGATGATGAACGTCGGGGTTTCCCACTCTCCCCCCGCAGGGCCAGTTATCCGCGCTGAGCAGACAAGATGGCGGCCTGCGCGGGTTATGGTCCTCAAGGTCGCCGCCAAGGTCACCCGTCTTATTAATTTCCGTATTCCTCAGCCTGAGGATGTAGTGGGTGTGTGACTTGGGTCTTAAATGCAGTCCTTACATGTTTTTAAGACGTCTTTATTTCCTTTTGCACTGTTCTGAGGAGATTGCAGCCATTTCTGTGTGGGAAAGGATTTAAAGTTTCTAAAATAGCTACTAATAGAGTCTCGTTAAGAGCTAATTGATATTCACAGCTAACTTAAGGAATGATCCAATTTCAGCAGTTCCTTATGGGCATTTTCCCATTCACAGGTACGGTTTAGATTTGTGCTAATCTAATCTCGGCGAGTAAATTAAGCACAAATCCTATTTTCACACGTGGGATCATTGCTAATCCAATCTGCGCAGGTAATCCTGGTCGGTATCAGATTAAAGTGACGTGACAGCTCTCACAAGGTCAAACTTGTCCTGCAGGGTACGAGTTATAAACCAGTGTAACAGGCTGGGATACCCCTTGCTGAAAGTTCCTGGGTGCGTTGTGGCCAGGGGTACGACCTGGCCTGCTACACCTGGTCCCAACTTGGTCTTGTGGCACTGGGTAAAAGATGTGTCTCTGCAGGTGGGTTGGAGTGTGTCTTAAGTGTTTTACTGAGAATCTTGAGCAGCTGGTACCAGTGGTGAGAGTTTCCCCTCTCCCGTCTGCACCTTCTTATTCTGTACTAAGGGTGACCTTCAAATGTTTGCCCTTGATGCGTCGGCCATGTTTGTTTCCGTGCCTGCCAGCTACAACAGATCTGTGAAAATCAGCCCCATGATTGCTTCCAAAGCGCTTGATACAAGACTGATCTAAAGGCGTTTTCCCCCAACATGCGATGCCGGTGAGCCTTACTTTGTCGCTCTGTTCTTGTCAAGTTTGATAACGATCACACCCAACGAGATTATTCCATCATCGAGACTTAATTGTTATTTAAGGTCAATATTTGGATCAGTAAGAGCAGTGAGAATTATCCTTCGTTTACGTTATACACATCATGTTGGCGATGGTGAGTTATCTACCCTAGGTTGGAAAACTTTATCATCTCGGAGAAACTTGCACCTGCTACAATCAATGTACAAGGCAGTCAACAATGAACTCCCAGACTACATAGATAACTTCCAGATGGCTTTTGAATCCCACAGATACCCCACCAGACACAGCCAGAACCTATCTTTGAAACTGCCGCTTGTTCGCCTTGAATGTGGAAAGCGCAAATTCTCCTACAGAGGCCCTGCCCTCTGGAACAGGCTGCCAACTGCTATTAAGACCTGTCCGTCCATGTCCATTTTTAAAATGAAATGTAAGAATTGGCCTGACCTCTGACCCCTTCATGCCAACATATAGGACTGGACAATGACAATGACTGGACTGGACAATGATGTATTTTTTTGTTATTATTACTATTTATTACTGTTATTGGTTAATTACTGTGTTTTCGTTATTATCATTGCCATTATAATTTATTTATTGTTTTCGTTATTATCATTGCCATTATAATTATTTATTGTATAATTTTTGTATGCTAATGTTATTATTTGTATGTGATTGTTGTATTGTGCTGTGTAATACAGGGCCCCGTTGAAAAGCAGTGCCATCACTGAATTGGGTTACCCTGTATAAAAATGACGGAAAATAAAAAATAATCAGTTTTTCCTCGCTATCTATCCTTCATCATTTCTACCTTATCCAATTCCCAGCTGAACTGACTACCTAATAATATTTCTGTATCAAAGGTAGATTGTTGCATTCATAAGAGGTTCCCTTGGTGGTTATTTCTGTTGTTCGTGTTTATGTGGGTTGGTGGGTCAGATTAGATAGTGCCGGAATTTGTTTGTGAGGGAAAGTGGGTCATTGACCTCTTATCAATATGTGAACCTGCCAGTCTGGCCAGAGGCTTAATGACTGAACTACATGCTGTAATTAGACTCACTAAGAGTCTTCAGACAACGTAGAGGGACTGAGTGGAGGTATAATTGTATTTTTGTGTGTGTGTGTGTGTGTGTGTGTTTGTGTGTGCGTGCATATGTGTGTGTGTGTGCGTGCGTACTTGTGTGTTTATGCAGGTGAGACTGTCCATGATTGTGCAGGTGTGTGTGAAGCCAACCCAGTCCCGACCATGGTCCTGCACACGACAGAGTGTTTATGTAACATGTCCTTGTGTGTTTGTACAGGTGAGACTGTGCAGGTGTGTGTAAACCAGCCCATCCCGTCCCCAACATGGTTCTACATATGACGTGTGTTTTACATGTACTTGTGAATGTGTGTTTATGCAGGTGAGACTGTCCGTGTCCATGCGTGTGTGAAACAGCCCACCCAATCCCCACCATGGTCCTGTATAGGACATGTGTTAATGTACTTGTGTGTTTGTGCAGGTGAGACTGTGCAGATGTGTGTGATCCAGCCCTTCCCATTCCCAGCATGGTTCTACATATGACGTGTGTTTTACATGTACTTGTGAATGTGTGTTTATGCCGGTGAGACTGTGCAGGTGTGTGTAAAGCCCGTCCTGTCCCCACCATGGTCCTGCACACGACGTGTGTTTATTTATGTACTTGTGTGTTTGTACAGGTGAGACTGTGCAGGCGTGTGTGAAGCAGCCCGTCCCGTCCCCACAATGGTCCTGTACACGACAGAGTTCGACTCCCCGTTCCTGGGCAGCCTCCACACGGGGGCGTGGTCCCTCATCTTCCCCTGCTATTGGTCCATCAACCGCCTCGTCTCGCTCTTCATCGCCACGGACGACGAGCTGGCCAATCGGGAGGAGGACCCGTGCTACGAGCACTTCCTGCAGCTGTCCTTCCTCGTGCCGTTCTACTTGGCGGTCTCCGTGGCGACGAGTCCGCTGGCGCTGCTGGGATTCCGTGGTGTGGGCGCCGCTGCAGGGCTGGCGGCACCCGTACGTCTACTCCTGCTCCCCGGACACAAGCAACCACTACGTGCCTTGGAGACACCCGCGGGTCGGCAAGTCGTTCGTGGCGGGCACGGCGAACCTGTGCCTGCTCCCGGAGTGCGCCGCCAGGTACAACAACCTGCGCAGGACTCAGTGGCGGGCGCGCGAGATCGGGCACCGCATCGCCAGCTCGCAGACCAGCCCGAAGATAAACATCGTGGTGGAGTCCCCGTCCGAGGAGCAGTCGGACTCGGGTGTCGGGACTGTCCGGCGCGACGTGGAGAGTTTTGACTCGCGGGTCAGCAGCCTGCCGTCATCCAGCCAGTCGGGGAACGTGCACCACGCGGTGCAGCTGCACGCAGAGCCGGCGGGCAGCAGGCACGATCCCAACGCTCCGTCCTGCAGCAGACATGATCCCAACGCTCCGCAGCAGACATGATCCCAACGGGCCCTCCTGCAGCAGACATGATCAAAACTCGCTGTCCGGGGACGCCAGGAGGCCGCCGCCCGTCATGTGTAACGGGTTCATCCCCGGGTCGCATGCCGGGAACAAGATGATCCACATCAAGAGGCTGCCCCCCTGGACGGCGCCTGTGCACCCCCTCCCTCAGACTCCGCCCCCCAGGACGGGTCGGACACGACGTCGACGGAGGGCACCCTGTCCCCGGTGTCGCCCTCGTCCACCCTGGAGTACATGACGGCCTGCTCCAGCCTGTACCACACCGCCTGCTCCACGCTCGACTCCGGCATCGCCGTGCTCGACGGCCGCCCCGACGCGAACCAGCCGCCGTCGCCGCGCCCGGACGTTTCCCACGACATCAGCGTCGTGTTCCCGTACCAGCTGGACTTCCTCTGCCTGCAGGAGGTGTTCGACAAGCGGGCCGGCGACCGGCTGGCCAGGCAGCTGCACAGGTACGTAGGTGAATTAACATACTCAACATTTACGTTTGAAAAGTTACACTGTCTTACTGATCAGCCACCGATTGGTTGGACTGTCAGAAATGTACATAGAAGGTCCCAATCTTCCCAACCAACCTCTGCTTGGACAGTAACATTACCCGCTACTGACATACTGAGATGTTGTCGGTGAAGGTTAGACACCCAGGTAATATGATTATACATGTAAGATAGGCCAAAAAACTCAAACAACTGGATAATATGATATTGGAAACGGTCAGACGTTTCAGGTAGCCATATATATGCGCGAATACGACCTTATATGAGACATTCTGCCAAATTGCTATGCACAATACAATACATTACGCAGGTGCAGTACGTTCTGCTAGCACGAACTATTGATTGATATGCAAGTCAGTGAAGACCAATATGTTTTCCTGTACAGGTGGTTTGGGTACATCGTGCGAGACGTGGGGAACTACTCGCTCACCGGGAACTGTTTCGTGTTGAACAGCGGCCTGTTCCTGGCCAGCAGGTATCCCATCCTAGACGTGGCCTTCAAACACTTCCCCGAGAAAGCCAGGGAGGAGTACCTCGCCTGTAAAGGACTCCTCATGGCCAAGGTGAGGCGGGAATAATTCCTTCTCTGCAGTATATCTGCATCTGTATCATTCTGTATCTGTATACTGCCATCCTTCTGTGTAACACATCAGATTCTGTATGTTATCTGTATAGGCAGTATACTAATAACACATCAGCAATATGTATTTTTTCATTAAAATTTATGACAAATAACATAATTCAATTGAATTTCTTTATTTTGGGTATGTCACCCTGGATGATAGAAAACAGTTGTACAAACGTGAAAACAGAAATAAACTAGACATGCAACAATTTAATATACACATTTAAAAAAAGAGTGTATGAACTGATATCCAGACTTCAGTAGACACTGTTATTGGTGTTGTATAGTCTGTTGATGAAGGAATTATTTAAAAATAGTACTAACTTTACGTTCTTATCTCCCTGTGTTTACACCAATATGCTGCTAGTCTGCAGGTTTTGTGAGAATCAGATTGAAAATCCATACCCTGGACATGGTGCAGTGGTTACAGAATGATCTGTAGGAGCCTAAATAACAATCCTGATAAATTCCACCCAGAACCAGTGAACTAGGCATAAACATGATAACAGTAGTAAAATGGTTACTGTACAATGTTCATCCATCTGGACATGTTGTTACTGTAACATTGTATGTAGTAATGAAATCAGCCTTTGGCCATGGATTTGCAATAAAGATATTATTTTTATCACAAACATTATAACATTGAACCTTGCAACCACAGGCTAGCCCAGCATGGTCACAGTTTGTTTGGGCTCTATATGTGGGGACTCAATTTCTCATTAAGTTGCTGAATTACAGACAGACCCCGCTGCTCGTCAGCGACCCATCTGTCCCCTAAATTACACCCGTATCAGCACAACCCAGAATAACCCACGTGGGTCGATCCCCACATGTCAAAATCGGGGAGACTCACATGGCTTTGGAGCAGGGCTCTATCCAGCTCTAAAATTTTTTCCATCGGCCCAAGAAATTTTTTTCCGTCACGCACCATAAAATTCCTGATATTGACAGAAAAACTGGTGCTGGCTACAGCTGTGCATTGGACTGTCACGCTGTGTGGCTAAAGGATTGACCAGGGTTGTGTGGGGTGTAATTGACCCTGTGATTGCTGGGTAGCCGGGTCAGAGATGGCTCAGGCTCAGCAAAACCCAGAATAACCCACGTAGGTCAATCCCTGCCCTGTTGGGTTGGGCGCTGGAGTGGAAAACATCATGGCGTGTGACACAAGGATTGACCGATGTTGTGTGTGGTGTACATGTACATGTAATTGACCCTGTGATTGCCGGGTAGCCGGGCCAGACATAGCTCAAGAGCATCACCGTGTGTGTTGGGGAGATATTGATGATGACTGCTGGGGTAGGGCTTAGAGAGGTGAGGGTTAATGTTGGAGTGTGTCTGAAGGATGGACCAGGGTTGTGTGGAGTGTAATTGACCCTATGATTGCTGGGTAGCCGGGTCAGACACAGCTCAGGCGTGGGTCGGGGAGGTATTGATTGTGTGATTGGTTGTTGGTGGATAGCGATGGGGCGACGCACTGACCTGTGGAGGGTGTTGTACGAAGGGCAGTTATTTGTGACAGTCAGGGCCTGAAACATAAGGTCTATAATAACTGTTTTATTCCTCTTTATTGAACACAAACACGACTTTCCTCACTTCACTCAGGTGGAAATGAGTCAGAGATGGCTCAGGCTTGTCAGGGCCTGTAACATCAAATTTAATCTAATATTTATAGTAATATTATTTTATTTCTCTCTAGTGAAAATTGTTATTCAAGACTACAATGTATGTGAAATGATATATTTGTATAAAGTGGGAGGGCTTATTAGCATGAGCTGTCATAGCTTTCTTCCCTTATCCTGCATGTGTTTTGTTTGAACTTATTGCTCTGCTTCTTTTGTTGTACAAATTTGATAAACAAAAAATATATAACAAAAAATATAAATAAATTGCAGATTTACTTGGTCATCTTGTCAACCTTAATAATATGTCAGATAATGCTAAACTGCACTTTATTCTTAGAGGCTCCTCAATGTTACCCTCTATGTACAACTTTAAAACGATGCAACTCACTCAGGTTTACATTGGAGATACCAAGCGCTTCTAGCTCTGCTTGACTGTTTCTAACAGTCAATTAGATATAGAAGTCCAAATACTACGTAAGTGTTAATGGGCCTAAATTCTCCTCCTAGCTCTGATTGGCGGATGTTTTTCCGCCAATGAGATATAGGAGGTTACCATGTAATCTTATCTTTTAAATAGCTCTGTTAGCATTTAATTTAATATTTTAATGTCTTGGGGTGGTGGGACTACGGTGCACATGTCAACTTTGTATAATATTTAAATGTTAATTGTACCTTTTTTGTGTGTGGCACTGTTAATATAAGTTGTTAACTTGAGTGCAGTGCCACACTGTCCTTGTTATGTCTTTATGTTTTGATGAATAAAAAAAAAATATATATATATATATAATTAAAATTATTGTTTTTCCTTTTTGCAGGTTTTACTTGGGACCACCAAGGAACAGCAAAGGATAGTGGGATACGTTGCCAACACTCATCTCCAGGCTACAGAAGGTGGGATGTGTTGTTGTTTATTTTGTTAATCCTTTTTTTTTTCAATTGGCCAAAACTGCAATTTGGTGAGACAAACTGAATTGCAGTTTTTCCAAAAATATGCATTGTTAATTGATAATGGAGTCTTAATGAAATTCTCAATTCTAGGTAAACAGTTTCTGAGGTGAGAATGCCTTTGACAAAGGAGTGAGTTAAAAATGCCAAATTTCCCACATGTTGAGAGACAAGTCATGGGGCTGAGAGTGGTTGTTGTTGGTTCTTTGGATGATTTTATATTTTTGTCAATTTAAAAAAAAAAGTTTGAAAAAAAATTTCCGTCACACACCACAACGACTGAAAATTGATGGAAAAACGGATGCTTGCTACAGCCCTGTACTTGACACTATCATGTACTTTTTGCATATATTTAGCATTACCTTAAGATGTTAGAATGGACAGGCCGTCTGTACGTGTGAAACGGCAGTTTGGCTGATCCGCAGGAAATGAAGAGGAAATGGAAGGTTGTACTTTGGACATCACTAATGGCCAGCAGCAGGCAGGGTTATCTGTGGGGCATTTCTCTCCCTCTGTTGTACCCTCTGTACATGTGTGTGTGTGTGTGTGGGGGGGGGATGGTTCGGATGGACTTACAGCTGATAACCACCTGGTTATGCCAAAAAAAAACAGTTACTCAAGCAACTGGATATGATTTTGAAAACGTCAGACGTTTCAGCTAGTATCCACTAGCTTTCGTCAGTGACTGAGAGACCAGAGGGGAAAGCAGGTTTATATACACAACCTGTTGATTGATATGCAAATAAAGTGAAGACAAATTTTTGGAAGTCGAAAAAGGAACAAAAGTCAGACAAGTCAAGACAAGATGATGCAAATTAGTCTGAAAGCTCCTGTTATACAGGACAGGAGCTTAAGTGTTGTCTGTCCTCGGGGCTGGGAGTGCCAAATCCCAAGTGCCGGAAAGATCGACCCGTAGCCCCCCTTCCCTGTTGAGGGTGGGGTTGTACATTCTTTCATAAATTGCCTCTTTAACACCCCGTTCCCACCAGCGTGTTTCGCGGTCTAAGACATCCGTGGACTCGAGTTTGAAAGAGTGACCCTGGTTGTGTTGTAGGTGGTGGAAAATAGCTGAGGTGTAGCCGTTGGCACTAGGTCGGCAATGTTCTTTGTACCTTACTTTAAGCGGTCGACTTGTCTCTCCGATGTAGGTGTTGTTACAATTGGGCTCCTCACATTTGAGTCTGTAAATAACATTCGCCTTGGTACCCTTGTGAGGTCGGTCCTTAGGGTGTACCAGTCTTTGTCTGAGGGTTGAGTGAGGTTTGAAGTTAGTGGCTATGTTTTGGAAGATCCGTCGGAGTTTCTCAGATACTCCTTGGACATACGGAATAGTGATGTTGGCCTTGTTTTTGTTGGTCAATGGTTTGCACTTCTGGGTTTTCTTAGACTGATCTGAAGGTTTGAGCGCTTTGTTGAAAGTCCAAAGTAAGGTACAAAGAACATTGCCGACCTAGTGCCAACGGCTACTCCTCAGCTATTTTCCACCACCTACAACACAACCAGGGTCACTCTTTCAAACTCGAGTCCACGGATGTCTTAGACTGCGAAACACGCTGGTGGGAACGGGATGTTAAAGAGGCAATATATGAAAGAATGTACAACCCCACCCTCAACAGGGAAGGGGGGCTACGGGTCGATCTTTCCGGCACTTGGGATTTGGCACTCCCAGCCCCGAGGACAGACAACACTTAAGCTCCTGTCCTGTATAACAGGAGCTTTCAGACTAATTTGCATCATCTTGTCTTGACTTGTCTGACTTTTGTTCCTTTTTCGACTTCCAAAAATTTGTCTTCACTTTATTTGCATATCAATCAACAGGTTGTGTATATAAACCTGCTTTCCCCTCTGGTCTCTCAGTCACTGACGAAAGCTAGTGGATACTAGCTGAAACGTCTGACGTTTTCAAAATCATATCCAGTTGCTTGAGTAACTGTTTTTTTTTGGCATATCGTATTACCTGGATGTCTAACCTTCATCGACGCACCTGGTTATGTTTTACCTGCCAAGCTACAGGTGTGTTTGCAGGTGATGACCAGGTGATGTTTACCTGTCTAACCACAGGTGTGTTTGCAGATGATGACCAGGTGAGGTTACAGGTGCTAACCACAGGTGTGTTTGCAGGTGTGTTGCAGGTGATGTTCACCTGTCTAACCATACGTGTGTTCACAGGTGACGACCAGGTGAGGTTACAGGTGCTAACCACAGGTGTGTTTGCAGGTGTGTAACAGGTCATGTTTACCAGTCTAACCACAGGTGTGTTCACAGGTGACGACCAGGTGAGGTTACAGCAGCTCAGCCACATCCCCACCTGGCTGGAGGAGTTCCGCCAGGACACCTGGCAGGTCAACGACCCCTCCGACCTTGTCATGTTTGACCTTCTGTGTGGAGACTTCAACTTCAACAACCTTCGATCCGGTAGGTCAAAGGTCACATCTTTACTGTCTGAAATGTTCCACCAACTGTTTTTGGTTGATTCTGAGGAAATTCTTTGTGTATTTATTGGTTACCATAGCAACGGTGTTGCATTTCTCCCAGATAACAGGGACTTGTGGAGCCACCCGCTGTTTGACCTTTACACCGACCCGTGTCGGACAGCCCCGGGCGAGGACAAGCCATGGACCGTGGGTGAGTAGGGTGTGTGGGTAGGGTGGGTGAGTAGGGTGGGTGAGTAGGGTGGGGGTGGGTGAGTAGGGTGGGGCGTGGGTAAGTAGCTACAGGGTGGGATATGGGTAAGTAGAATGGTTAGATATTAAATAGTGATCTTCGCCTCACCTCACCAGTCCGATAGCAGTCACGTGACTGCCGTTGGGGCAATATGGCTTTCAACAATAGTCTTCCATCCCCGGCGGTACGTAGTGATCATATCAGTGATAATTCCTCATTTATTTAGTATCCCTTCTACAAAATGTATTATAGACACGAGCCGTAACATGTACAGACCACATGTACAGTAGGGAGGGCCTGCAAGCCCTTTTTCGTAAGGCGTAATCAGGCCATTTTAGACTTCGTAATTCGTAGGCAGCTCTGAAACTTTAACGTAATTCGTAATAGGCGGCGAAAATTTTGCGTAATTCGTAATCACTACCCCCCCCCC
>NW_017804109.1:2446731-2505214 GCF_001625305.1 Branchiostoma belcheri
GCCATTGGTTAGGGGGTGTTGTGTCCCAAACCGTGCCTTGTCCCAAACCATGCTTGGGCATGGTTTGGGACACACGGCGCGTGTCCCAAACCGTGCCTTGGGACTGAGCACAGTTCGGGACACGCGGGGACTGTCCCGAACCGTGCCTGACCGGGCACAGTTCTGGACACGTATTATTAAAGCTTGCGTGCTAGGGGACTGAACATAGTTCTCATAACATGTGTCCCAAGTTCATGTCGACCAAACATAAGACTAAGTTGTGGGAAAACTGTGTTTTGAAAGCACATGCTGTACACAGACTCACAAAATCTCACGTAATCTAGCCATATAAGAAATCGTGGGCGTGAATAATTATGTTTAGGTTCCCGCCAATCATTATGATTGACAGCACCTCCGGGCACGGTTCCGGACAGTCAGGCCGTGTCCCGTTCTGTGCCCGCTCAGGCACGGAACGGGACGGGCACAGTTTGGGACACAACAGGGGGTGTATAAGGTTTTTCAGCAAACTGTAGTGATCAGGGACAAAGCCATTGGTTAGGCTTAGGGGTGTGTATGGGATTCTTCAGCAAACTAAAGTGGTAATCAAAGATACATGTACATTTAAAGCCATGGGATGTATGGGTGGGAATGGGGTTCTTCAGCAAACTGTAGTCACTATCATGGATGGACTTATGATGCTGCTGATAGTATATACTATCATACGAATAACATAATGATATTATACCTACACATACATAATAAACCATGTCTCCCCCCCCCCCCCAGGTACGCTACTGAAGCAGGAGAACATGCACTACAAGGAGGTGAATTACCCAGAAGGCCTTGAGAGGTAGGCTGCTGTTTACTCCTCAATAATGCATGATGGGACATCTGTCCAACCTCACATAAAACATTCATAATGGACTGTACCATTGGGCTGGTGCACGGGGGAGGGGTTTGCCTTTTTAGAAACATTTCTCCTCCTTCCATACCCGTTTTTAACAAAGCTAAGTTATCATGTAGCTAGAAAAGGTCGATCAGCTTGAAAAATTTATGTCCCTTGCAGGGGTCCACACACACTAAAAAAGTCTGTGGATGGCTGGTAAACAGGAAAAACAACATTTTTTTCCTAGGCCATGTAATATTCTGTTATACATAATTGTGACTTGTATCATGACTTTATTGACTGTTCTTGCAGAATGCTGCGAGATGACACAATGCGAGACCTGTACATGTGTGTGACAGGCCTGTACGTGTGTGTGACAGGCCTGTATGTGTGTGTGACAGGCCTGTACATGTGTGTGACAGGCCTGTACGTGTGTGTGACAGGCCTGTACGCATGTGTGACAGGCCTGTACGCGTGTGTGACAGGCCTGTACGTGTGTGACGCGCGGCCTGTACGTGTGTATGACAGTTTTGTGATGTTGTCCTGCAGGATCCTGAGAGATGACACAATGAGAGGCCTGTATGTGTGTGATGAGGAAACAGACCTGGGCACGGCCAGCGGTCCGGCCGACATGTCGGGCAGGCACAGGATTGACTATGTCATGTACCGAGAAGGGTCCCTCTCCAACAACTGTGTGCTGGTGAGTTTTTATAACACTGACAGTAACGCTAAACCCTAAACCCCTCTACTCTCCAACTACTGTGTACAGGCACAGGATTGACCATGTCATGTACCGGGAGGGATCGCTGTCTAATAACTGTGTGCTGGTGAGTTTCTATAAACCTTAAACTGTACCCTTTCTAACAACTGTGTTCTGGTGAGTTTCTATGACACTGACAGTAACGCTAAAACCTAAACCCTGAACTCTCTAAACCCTCTCCAACACTAAAGGCCACAGCAAGTAAATTTAGCAGGCAGACTCAGGATTGGCTACATACATACCGGTACATCATGTACTGGGAGGGGTCACTCTCTAACAACTATGTTGTGGTGAGTTTCTGTAAACCCTAACCAGCTCTCCAACAACTGTGTGCTGGGGAGTTTTCTAACCTAACCCTTAACACTCTCTAACAACTGTAGTAATTAGTTTCTCTTTCAGAAAGACCCAAATAATGCTGATCAGGCCTCACATTTGATTTCTGAGGTTTACACATTGTGTAAATTTTCCAACTTTTCAGTGTTATGAACTCTCTTGTCAGCTGCTTTCTCTGTTCTAAAACTTGGACTTTCTTAATTCCCGTGTTTTCTTTTACATTACTTTTTTTCTTTTCCTCTTAAAAAGTTGACCCATTTTCTCAAAATATCTTGACATCAAACAAAGGAAGGGCACCGTTCCTTTTATCCAATATTCAACAATATTCAACATGGCAGCACTGGGTTCATGTCTGTTGCCATGGCAGCACTGGGTTCATGTCTGTTGCCATGGCAGCACTGGGTTCATGTCTGTTGCCATGGCAGCACTGGGTTCATGTCTGTTGCCATGGCAGCACTGGGTTCATGTCTGTTGCCATGGCAGAGCTGGATTATTGTCTGTTGCCATGGCAGAGCAGGGTTATTGTCTGTTGCCATGGCAGCGCTGGGTTATTGTCTGTTGCCATGGCAGAGCAGGGTTATTGTCTGTTGCCGTAGAAACCGGAGGAGGTGATGTTCACGACGCAGCTGGCGGCGCTGACAGACCACGTCCCCGTGAGCCTGAGGTTCTCGGCGGGACAGAAGACGGCGTAGAGTAGACCCCGCTCCGCTCCGCAGCCGCCATGTGTGAGTGTGCACGCCCGTCCGTCCGTCCGTCTGTCTGTGTGCATGTGTGTCTGTCTGTCTCTCTGTGTACTTCTGTGCTTCTTGGTGTAAGCTGGAACATGGCTGTGGGTTATTTGTTGTGTTCCATCCCCTAGAATTTAAACACACATGAGGTACTTCCATGTTATTGTCATCACTCCTCCTTGATGTATGTACAGTGACTATAGGATAGTTGGAGCCAGGTGAGGCAGTCTGTGTTAGTGTGAACCCACGGCCATGTTCCAGTTTCCGCCACACCCGACCACTCGGCTTGTGTGAACGCACGGCCCTGCTTTGCATGAAGCTTCTCCTTCCTCCGCATCACCACACACCTAAAGCTTACCCAGACTCCTCCCTAACACATGTCTGTTCCCATAGCACCCGGAGGAGGTGTTGTTCATCGCCCAGCTGGCCAGCCTGACCGATCACGTCCCCTTCACCTTCAAGTTCTCCTCACGACTCGACGACTTCCAGGGACTCATCAGCTACGAGTCCGCCCTGTAACCATGGCAACCACGTCTGTTGCCACAACGATGGAGTCTGTCACCACGACAACCACGTCTGTTGCCACGACAACGGAGTCTGTGGCCACGACGACCACATCTGTTACCATGACGACGGAGTCTGTCACCACGACAACCATGACTGTTACCACAGCAACCATGTCTGTAACCATGGAAACCATGTCTGTAACCATGGGAACACACATCACTGGACGCTGTACTGCCACATATAGTAACCATGGCGATAGTATTCTGTCTCCATGGGAACACCGATGAATGGAGTGTTTTTTATGGATCCTTCAGCAGCTTCACTCTGTAGCTGTAGCAGACTGCTGGCCACCAGTAGTGTTGTGTTATTTATTTCTCCTGCTGTTACAGAGATTTTCCTGTGGAAACACTACTGTGTGCTAACTGTGATAACAATCAGAAAGTCTTAAAGTTAGAGGTTTGTAGTTTAACTTATTTGTACTATTTAAGGTGAATAAATTGAATTGAGAAACGTTTGTGCCTAAATTATAAGTCTGACCATCAGTGAATGGGAATCTGCACAGTAACAAATGTTATCTTCACAAATTTTCTGGTACCCTGCAGGCTAAGTGAAACCTAAATAGTTGCAGCTATTCTTGTGGTAAATGCTGGTTTGCACACATAAGCACATTATTTCGATGGTGCCAGGTGAGGTGCCATTGGAAAAGCTCTGTCTGAATTTGATTCCGAATTCTCGCAAAGTTTTTTGAACTTTACAACTCTATGCAAGACTTCTCACCTTTAGCCATGATTATGTATTACTGGTCTTCCCAAGTTGTCCTCAGTTTGTTCTAAGCAAGATGCTGGAAAGTGTAAAGTGCATTCAGTTTTTTTTTTTACTTCCGTATAAGATTAGTGACTTGTAATGTAGGCCAATGCCAATGCAAACATTACTGCTCTGTATGGTTAGCAAACTTCTGTTTGTGAGTGACTTTGTACCGAACTTGGGCCACACCAATATCATGTCTTAGTTCACATCCACACTTTGTTTCTTCCAAAATTGAAAAGGAAAAAAGATCCCTTGTACCATTCAGGACATACTAAGCCCACAATTCACATTGTTGAAAAAAGGAATTATCTATGATTTGTCTATTTCTGTTTCAGTTATGCATAGAAAGTTGAATATCATTGCCTAAAAGGTATCTAGTATTTAGGTCTATGAGGCCACATGTAGATATATGTCATCATACATGCTCTTTTTCTTGCCAATCAACTAAACTTACTAGTATTTTTTTTTAAATACGAGAACCAAGAAATTTACTTGATGTGGCCTGAAGTAAGAAATTGCAGAAGCCAAAGATGCCAAGATATGAGTCATTCTTGGTCAGTTTTAATCTGAGTTGTTTGACAGGACTTCTGTGCCAATGGATTCTCATGTTCAAAATCATATCCAGTTGCTTGAGTAACTGCTTTTTGGCAGATTCTCATGTTGTTTGAATGTGCGAATGCTTCAGACTTAAGTAATGATACACAAATGTATAATAACTTATGATAGATAAGTTCAGAGTGCCGACAATCAACTAATGTATTAGAGATACTCTTTAATTGATAGTGCAATGTTAGAGTTATATCATTACCGCAATATGGTTAAGTGTAAAGTGTTATATATAACTAAGTTATTTATTTGAATGTCAGAGAGACCTATTTTATATCTAACAATAATGGTTACTGTTAAACAGTTGTAGATTATTAATGTTAATTGAGTGATGTAGACGACAGGTAAAATTTATGGAGAAATTTCCTGTAATTCCACTGTTAGACACACTGATGGCAAACACAGACTTCATTTGTAACGGCCCTCAGATCCCCATGCATCAGAACTCACTTTACTTTCAAAAAATAGTTTCATCAGGTTAGTAAAGTATAGGATATGGTAGTTCTTTTACACAACCAAGATAGTTACCTTGCTGACGTTTCGTTGTCTGTCAGACACCTTCCTCAGAACCACCTACATTGGCTATATATAGCGGCGAGAAGCAGAACTCCAGTCAGAAGCTCTGAGGAAGGTGTCTGACAATCATCGAAACGTCAGCAGGGTAACTATCCTGGTTGTGTAAAAGAACTACCATATCTCACTTTACCTTGCATAGAGTGGCCCAACACTACAGCCTGTAACAACGATAATTATTGTTGCCCCATTTTGGTAGCATCACAACACGTGTCATCCACCATTTTGTCAAAATTGTACATTAACAAATTGTACAATAACAGGACTGCTTAAGGACTGTACATTATAATTATATAACAGGACAAATGTCAGGTTTGTGTTGTTAGCGGATTGTTCCTGACATGAGGCGGGTCTGTGTGAGAATGACGTGTACATAACTATGGGCAGGTAGAGCTTCTGTATCATACCTTAACAGATATATTTTGTATGGCACAACAATCATGTAAACAAGTAAACATTCACCAGCTGAACGTTTATGTGATACCACAAACAGGTGAACTTCTATGTGATACCACAAACAAATGTTTATGTGATAAAACAAACGGGTGAAGGTTTATGTGATAACACAGAAGACTCAAAGTTTATGTGATACCACAAACAAATTAACTTCTCTGTGATACCACAAAAGGGGGAATGTTTTAACATGTGAATATTACTTTACGGGTAACTTTAAACACCACCAACACAACTGAACTTAGATACAGCACACACTGTAACACTGTCAAACACCTTTAACCACACATATCAGCTTACCGTCCAGGTTACATAAAGTAGCCGCCAACAATAAACTTGCATGACGCCATGCACCAAACAATCAACAGTTGACTGAGTTTCTTTCTGTGGTCTAACTTGAGGCTGTCGGAATATAACATTAGATCTAATAACTTTATTGCACAACAGGGTACGAAGTATTACTGGTACATAATTTCATAAAACTAGCCTACCTATAACGTTATAGTTAATACAAGAGTGGGTGGCTACTATGGAATGGGAATGAGCTTTTACAATCATTGAAGGAATTTCTGACGTCTAGTCATTCTTTGATATATGTCCCCGTAGTGTTGAATGGATCCCGACTTGATTGATTCTGCAGATAGGGGAGCTATCCTAAGTTAAGACACGCTGCGGTTTACCCCAAAACAGATAGGGGGCGCTGCTGACTCAACACAAGAGAATGACTCGGAAGCCAAAGAGATAACATGCCAGGGGAGTTGGTCTGCTGGGGAGAACATTTTGCCGCTCCCGAACTGTTCTCTCCAGCGGACCAACTCCCTCGGCATGCTATGTTTCTATTTGGCCGACTTCTACTCTTCCGGCCGCCTCCCGAAGTCCGGTAGAGGCTAAAAGACGTACCATTTACAGTGAAAACAGCACATGATAAAGCTCCAGAACCTCTTTAGACGTACACTTTTGAGGCGTAACAAAAGAGAAACGTCAAAATCGAATCGAACACATTGTGACGTTCGAATGTCCGAACAATACGCGTCACAATAGAACGCGTTCAACAACTGCTGCGGTGTTCGAGCAACGGGACCAAAACAAACACGGCGTCGGTGAGGGTGTGTGAGGGGTTTAGGCGTCAGCATGGCGGAAGGTGTGCGGACTGGAGACGAGGAATCCCCCCTGAAGGAGTACTTGGACCAGGCGGAGCGAGAGGTTCGGTATCTATAGTTTATTTTAAGCACCCTTGGGCGTAACGTACCACAGTAAATTTCGTCTCTAACGTTAACCGTTACGGTAAAATCTAAAGCCATGTTCCTACACATCACTAAGGCTACATTTCTGTCAGGATGAGCTCTGCTGGTTCCACATTTAGTTGTTTTATTGTTCAGGGTACGAAAGTATTGTTTTTAGTGGCTGTATGGCTGTGAGTTGTGTGCTTTGTGTCCAGACAGAGTAGGGAAGATTTATAGGTACCGTGTCAGAATCTAAAGACCGGAGGAAATGGAATGAATCGGACTGGAAGCCATAGGAATGTTAACTAGATGCGATGAAATTAAGTCCTCGGTAGTTCCAATAATTATAATAATTGTATTATAAATTTACTAACGCCCAAAATACTGCCCGTATTAAAGTCTGGCTTCTCCGATTTCTTGTTTCCACTGAATATTTTTGCCGTTTTTAGGTTGATCTGAAGCGGAGTAACGAGGAGATCGCACGGGAGAACAGCCGGCTGAAGCTGCAGCTGGAGGTTCTGTACAGCGAGATGCGGGCGGCCAGGGCACAGGCCTCACTGGACAGGGTCCTACGGGAGCAGGAAACAGGTGGGGCGCCCGGGGGTGGGGGATATGGTGCCCGGGGGTGGGGTATGAGCCCGGGGGTGGGGATATGGTGCCCGGGGGTGGGGATATGTGTCCGGGGGTGGGGGATATCTACCCGAGGGATAAGTAAATGTTCATGGCTTTGTTGTGATTTGATCACTGTAAGAAAACGAACCGAGAAGAAACATGATGTCCGTTTGTTACCACTTTACATTTAAGGTTATTCCCCTTGCCCAACAGTTGTGCAGACCCCCACGAGCACCCCTGTCCCCCCAGACCCCGGGGAAGGCACCCCGGGGGGACGAGAGAACTCCCCAGACCCGGGCTCTGCCGAGAAGCCCGCGGACACGAGCGGTAACCTGTCCGCCGCCGAGGAACAACTGGTGGACCGCTGGACGCAGGTGCGTTTCATTTTTTATTACGATCTCCTTAAGTACAGTGGACATGTAACCCTATTCTTCTTGGAGTCCGTAGAGAATCACATCAAATATGGATCATCGAACGGCGGGGGGTACTCTAGCTTAATGGTGTGGTGGGTTCTTTTACGTGAGTCCCTGACCCAGGAGCTTCATCCTATCCGAAGTACGTCCCTCACCGAAGCTACTTTCACCTGACTGAAGTACGGAAAGCCGTGTAAAGTGCCTTTTCAAAGGGCACAAGGTCAGGGCATGTTGGTGGATTTATAAGTTCTGGGACAAACTCCGAACCATTGCACCACACAGGTGTTCGTACAGCGCATGTCTCCAGCCGTAACCAGGGGCAACCGGCGATGCCAGGCGTGCGGGGGCAACATGGCGGATTTCCCGCCGGTAACCAGGGGCAACACTGCGGACTTCCCGCCAGTAACCCGGGGCAACCGGCGTTGCCAGGCGTGCCGCGCGCTGGAGGAGAACCTGTCGGACTCGGTCCTGGCGGCGGCGCCTGAGCGGGGCGCGGGACGGCGGGTGTCCGCCGCCGAGGATCACCTGCTGGACAGGTGGGCCGACAGGCTGGCAGAGAGGCTGCTCAGCTTCAGCCAGCCGCAGGTCACATCCACGCCCCTCAAGGTCAAGCACAAGGTCACCTCCACGCCGATCAAGGTCAGGCACAGGCGAACGGCATCGGACGGAGAAGACTTACAGAGTAAAGGTATTTATTTGTTTGTTTCGCATAACCGGTAGACCGCCTTTAGGCGTAACACACCAGTTTTGTACATGTGCGTACACCAGTTTTGTACAAGCTGCGTAAGACCGGACTGTAAGGTTTTGAACCACTCACACCGGGAAGATCCCCTACTCTTTTCGTATTGAAAGTAGCAGAACACGTCTGTTCTTTTTAAGTTGCTTTTCTGTAGAGTAGGTCTTGTTCAATGTCCTAAGCTCACAAGGAAATTCGAAACTGATGCTAAAGCAACTGGATATGGGTTGGAAAACAGTTGTCAAAATCTATCTAGTTGTTTGAGTAACTGTTTCCTTGGGTAGCTAGCTAATTACATGTAATACTAATAGCATATACAGTACCAGTAATGTATATGGCGTGACTTGAGTGAACGATAGTCTGTTCTAATGTGCCATGTTGGACTCCCAGCATGCCTTGCGGACCGGTACGAGAGGCGATTGGCGGAGTGTTTGGCCGACACGTCCCTTCCCGTGGTGCCCTGCGGGGAGGCGGAACAGGGGTCCCCGTATACCCCTGGTGGAGCCTCAAGCAGAGGTGAGGGGTACTCTGCACTAATACCCAAGCAGATGTCGGGAGGGAATTGTAACTTTTTTTCTAGCATACTGTTTTACTGACCAGAAGTGTTACTTCACTAGCTTTCCTCAGTGACCTAGAGACCAGAGGAGAAATGCTGGTTTATAAACACAAACCTCTGGTCTCTCAGTCACTGACGAAAGGCAGTGGATGCTAGCTGAAACGTCTGACCGTTTCCAAAATCATATACAGTTGCTTGGCGTATCATATTACCTGGATGTCTAATTTTCATCGACGTGATGTTCTCTATACATATTTTGTGTGTAGGCGGGTTTCTTCCATCTCTGACTGCAGGTTTTACCCACTCATGCTACTGTTACTATTAGATCACGACACGGAGTCGCCCTGCCAGATGTGTTGGGAGGCGGCGAACGACAGTCTGGCGGCGGTCCAGGCGCGGATCCGCCGCGACTCAAGCACGGCGCCTAGCGAGTCGGAGCCGGCACTGCAGCGGACAGGTTGGTGCTTTGTGTCAACTCGTCAATGTCCCTATGTTACATTGGAGGAGAACCTTTCTTTCTAATTCTCCGTAAATGTACTGTTCCCTCCCCAACCAAGTTAACATACACAAGAAATTCCTGTTACTATAATGCATTTTAATACAAACAATCGCATCCACACAGACACAGACACACACACGCACAGACACACACACACGCACAGACACACACACACACGCACAGACACACACACACACGCACAGACACACACACACACACACACACACACACGCACAGACATACACACACACACGAACACACGAATCAGGAATTTGCGGGAGACAAACTTGGTACAAGCCCCGGCACCGCGTCAAGGTGTTGCCTCCATTGCCGAGGTAAATTTGGGACGCCATCCTGACAACCACTCATAGTCTTGACATAATGACAACATTTTAAAAAAGTTTCCCTCAGCTCACAGTAGTTTGTAATAGAAATGATGACGAAACCTCAAATTATTTTTTGTGAAAGTGAACAGGCAGAAATGCAGAAGGCATTGTTTTTATTTATGCCCTGTTTTGCTAAGGTTGAAGTTTTCCTCCCTGCCTAATCTAATATTTTCACTTGATTAAGTCCTACTCTGATCGTCTACAGTTTTTTTGTTTGTTATTACATCTAAACTACCTAATTTTAGTCTTATTAAGCCTCATTCTTCCTTAGCTGTTCACAAAAAAACCTTTTAAAACCGAATTCCGAATTATATTTTTTTTTTCAGTGAGCTGAGTTCACTTCACATCAATTCGTGACAAAAAATAAACAGGGACTGTCAGAAGCAATGTCAGGATGAGCGTCGTTTTGCCAATGATATTTGTGCGCCAATTTCCCATGGCTAAAAGGAAGTGCCTGGGACCAAATTTATTTCAGAACGCAGTCCTAGTCCGTCCACCACCCTACCCAAACTACCCCTAATCCGTCCTTGTCAACAAACACAAAGCTATGATAAACAGCTAACATGAACAGTATCATCCAAAGGATTCAATAATGCAAAATCTCATTTCCTGATGGTCCTGATGTTCATCAGTGCTGGATCCTAAAGACTGCGACGATGGTAGCCTCCACCTGTATTTGTACACACAAAAACAAACAAACAAACAAACAGCAAGATACAGAACAATCATGATCTTACTCGGGCGGTCCAAACAAAATAAAGAGTAAGCAACAACAAGACTAACAAAGTTTTCATCTTTGCCATCATGTAAAATAAACACAGCAAGAAACAATTGCCTGGTGTGACAGCCTTTACAAAGACCAAAGAACGAACAAGTAAGGAAGCAAAATGGACGACAGTATGATGAGGATACATCAGCTGCGGCCGGAGTTGTACTTCTGGCCTCCTCCGTGATCGGAGCTGTGGTCGCCAGTTTTACCTCCCAGGCCAGGCCAGTAGCAAATCAGCTCTCATTGGCGAACCGACTGCCTTCCAGTTCACAGCGAAACTGTGTAAAGAAAAAAAAACAAAGAAAAAGACGTGCGTTAATGCTAGACATGATATGCGAAAGTCACATGGATTCACACTTGGAGACCTAAAAGACGAGTATATTCTCCAAGCCTCTATCACATAGGAACTACATGTATCCCCCTGTTCTTCCATTAATTCCATGAGGTAGACCAGGGTGACTGGTCGAAAGCTCTAGGTGAGAGAATTTTTTTGTCTTGGACTAAAAGTTTTAACTCTAAACATAAATAGTAAATGGTACTCAGTATATATAAATACAGTCAGTGCCGTTGTCAGCCAGGAGGCAGTCTTCTTCCTTCAACCAGCCAGTCTTTATCCAGACGTCTTTGCGTTGTAGACACCAAACTTCCAGTCCATGGCGGGCCTGTGTTGTAAGAAAAGGCAAGAGGGAAGAAGATACACGTTAATGGCAAGATATAATATGCGAAGTCGCCTTGATACATCCTGTACTAAACAGACTAGCAGATATCTTTCCCTACCCTGTACTGGGAAGGTGAACTGGTACATTTACTTTACACTAGAAGCACCACTAATTCCCTCATTCAATCGTTCATTCGTTAATTCTTTCGTCTTTTATCCAGTCTAGTCTTTAGAGCAGCGGGAGCCAGTAAACAACTTCCTTCAACCGGCCAGTCTTTCGGGAGGCGTTTTCGCGTTGTAGAAACCTCCAATTCAGTCTCTTAGTACATGGTGTGACTGTAGTGTTGGAAGATAAAAAGAGAAATACGCATGTTAATAATAAGAAGTGTACGATGCAAATACTGACTGACTGACTGACTGACTGACTCACTCACTCCCTCCCTTATTCACTCACTCATTCACTCACTCATTCACTCCCTTATTCACTCACTCATTCACTCCCTTATTCACTCACTCATTCACTCCCTTATTCACTCACTCATTCACTCCCTTATTCACTCACTCACTCACTCACTCACTCACTCACTCACTCACTCACTCACTCACTCACTCACTCACTCACTCACTCACTCACTCACTCACTCGTCCATTCATTCTGGGATGCCATACGCCCTCAACCCGACGGTGGATCTCAACTTCATCTAGGAAATTGGGTTGATTCTGAAACAGAGAAACAAGAATGGCATGAATAACAAACCGGTTTAAAACAAGCTTCACAATCTCCGCTTTGAGACCTCAGGTCTTTGCGAAGTGATTTACCAGTGGTTGGTGTGCGAAGAAAACGACAGCATTGCAATTTTGTTTTTGCTAGGCTCTTAGCCTAACACTTTATTCAAAGTACACAGTAATACATTTTTCAACATTTGCACATGTCAGACACATTCCATGCGTTTTAAAACTTACTAACTTTCTTACCTAGCTACAATATGCGTGCTAGTGAATGCGGACAGTGGAAAGATGTAGTGATGGTGGGGAGGGGGGCGCTATGGAAAAGAAAACAACTTACACCCATAAGGCACCCGGGGGTTCGGTACGAGCCTAACGGACCTTACATCATTATTTACAAACTACTGCTTAACATTTACCAGTACCCCAGAGCTACCATCCCTTCCCAGATGGGGCAAACAAAAAGCAAAACCATGAGTTGGGCCTAAACCCCAGAAAACTAAGCAAGCGGGTCAGACCCCCCTTTTTAGACATGGGAAAGAAAGGCATGTTAGAAATCAAATTCTAAATAAATACCTACTCTTATAAAAATCCAACCAATTCCTAAAGAGCACGTCTTTGGAATTCTTTGGATTTTAGTGGTGTCAATTCACGTGGGTTCTAACTTCTAACATACATATACAGAGTTCTATCGTTTTTGTGTACGTGCGTGCGAGTGTTTGCGAAAGAAGGACACCGTGGTTGTAGTGTAACATTTTTTGTGTGTTATAAAATATCTAAATCAAATCGCGCTGCATGTGGGCATCATGTTTTTGAACCTCCAGGCTTTTCGCGAGTTACTTTCTATACAGCGGGTTAAAACTATACGACGTTTACATCTATACCACGCACGTTTTACAGCTATAACAGCGTCGCGAGATGCCCCTTTTCGTCGCTAAGCCAGTGAACTGACTTCCCAACGGAAAGATAATTTGATGTGAACCTTTCAGTGAAAGATTCACATCCGCGCAGTGAAAGCAATATACAAGAATGAATCACAACAATACAGGCATAATACAATATACAAAGCAACCACGTGAAATGCCACCACTAATTCTACCCAAGATGTCATGGAATTTTAACACAGTTCCATGAAAATTGGTTAACTGTTACACAGTAAGCAAGGAATTTCGTGTACCATTCACAAAATTCCTTACATGTTCACCCATCCAATTCCCCAGACATGGCATAAAATGTTCATACACAAGAAACAAGGTTTGCCGCGTCGCAAGGTCTAGCGCCACGTGCTCCATGTGCATTTCGAATCAAAATGTTACAACGTGTGCGTACGAATTACAAGTCTAAAACTGACGAATTGCAAGAATAAACCGCGCGAATTACAGGTTTCAAAACGCACGAATTACAAGTTTCAGACGCACGAATTACAAATATATACGAAATGCACGAGTTAAGATTATACAACGCACGTTGTTGAGCCAATTTCTTGCCTTCCAAACCATAAAAAGTCATTGCGCCGCGCAGGGAAACAAGAGGAACGGTACTCACCCCAGCCACGTCGCAGTCCTATATGCGTGAACTGACTCACACAACGTACAGCCTGACTTCGGACTGTTACATTCGTTTCTATGGGTAAATTCTTACGTAAACCAAAACAGAAAATTCGTTTAACTCTGCAAACGACGACACAATCACTGTTAGTGTCGCCTTCCTGATACGTGTTTCCTTTGCAAGACATATAAAACATCTTTTGGACAAACGCACATTTGTTTCTTTGGTAAATAAGAAGTATTGATAAAAGCTAACCCCACCGATTTGGGAAGAGACAGTGGTTCCATCCAGCATCGTTGCACCTGGGCTATGCTAATCATTAGGAACCAGCCACCAGGTGTAGTCAACGTGGTTTGACCAACCACAGGCCGAGGGAATGATTGGATCAATGCAATCTTTATTCTCAAGTCGTTCAGAAGTCCAATCCAAAGACCGTTCAGTTTACCAATTGAGCGCTTGAGTTTATTTTGCTTTCAGAGTTCCAAGAAAAAGTGTGAAACATTTTATAGAAAACAACATAGGGAGACACAAGGAATGCCAGTAAACAGCAGTACTTACTAGTATACACACACACCCATCCCGCACTGGTCACAGTAAACCCACCCGTTGAAAATGATATGATAATCATGTAGCGCGGATCATGTACGTCTAACCCCAGACCGTACCTGGGCATGGCTCTGGATAATCTACAGTTTTAGATACGTGCATCAGGCTCGTAGTTTCTATTTTCCCAGCAATAGCATGGCAAGCTCTCACCACAGAGTGGACATACGCACAGCGGCGACTCCTGGCGGATTCCGTGAGCGGTACAGCCATCGTAGTCTCCACCAGACTTCTTTTGTGGTCTGCTGGCAAATGGAGCTTCTCTGGCCGGTTACCTTCTCTTGCCAATTAATACCCTTTTAGACCGATTTCTAAGACTTATTCAGCCCGCAAAAGAAGTCTGGTGGAGACTACAACCACCGTGTTTGGGGTGGCCAGAGGGGATGTGCCGGGGTACTGTGTGTAGTCTGTGTGAATGGGGGTTCGGGCGACTGGCGGGTAGATAGACAGTTGAGATACAAGCTTCACAATTTCTCTGTTCCCCATGGCCCAGCAGGTGGCACACGTGCATTCGCGACGCCTGGCGAATCCCGCGGGCGTTGCAGCCACAGCGCCAGGGCCTGCAGGCCGGGTTGTGCCGGGTGCCTGCGGGTGGTGGGAGAGCTGGCCTTCCAGCTGGACATGCAGATCCTGCAGTACGTGTTGTGATGCACCAGTTTTATGTTCCCTGTACAGCGGTGACGCCTGGCGGATCCCGCGGGCGGTGCAGCCACAGCGCGCGGAGCGGCAGGCCGGGCTGTACCGGGTGCCTGCGGGTGGTGGGCGAGCTCGCCTTCCAGCTGGACATGCAGATCCTGCAGTACGTGTTCCAGCGCAGGCGGCTGTACGGCTTCACGCTCAGGAACATCGAGGACAAGATACGCGAGGCGGCAGACAAGGAGGTGCGGACATCTTTAGACCTGTCTTCTGTTTTTTCTTGGCTTGTTTTAGAAAGCTAAAATTTTACGAAAGTTGTCCATGGTGCCAGGAGTCTGATGACCGAGAAGGCCCTACTGCAGGCCCTACACTTCAGTGTTTGGAGTTCCAGCTTCTTTGTCTTAAAGGCAATGCCAAAAAAACAATAGAAATTCGACCATTGACTACAAAAGTATAATTTAATCCCGCGCTTCATAGTCTTTGTAAGGTAAATTAACCCCATAGTTGCAGTAAAGTTAATTTCTCACATAAACAACGTTGTTAGGTGTTGGTATGGGCACGCCACAAAGTTGAAGAGTAGCTCATCTGGACGTTCATTGAGCTTAACTGGTTCGAGATCAGTTTCACTTCTCACTTTCGCCTCTTCCCGCCCTACAGAAGACGCCAATGGAGGCGCGAGTGCGGACAACTGTGTTGGAGACGCGGCTGCGGCACGTGCTGGGGCTGGTGGAGCCGGCAGGGTACGACTGGGCAGTCCACCCCCGGCTGGCTGAGGAACTCGTCAACCAGTGCGGGGTCGTCAAGGGGCGGCTGGACAACCGGTAAGGCTCGTCAGGGGGCGGCTGGGCAACCGGTAAGGGTCATAAAGGGTCGGCTGGACAACCGGTAAGGCTCGTCAGGGGGCGGCTGGGCAACCGGTAAGGCTCATAAAGGGTCGGCTGGACAACCAATAAAACTTAAAGTACAAGTCGACTAGAGATATGGAATCTTTTTGTAGTAACTTGTGAGATGTAAAGCCCATGGGGGCACCACTACAATGGTATACAGATTCCTCCAGATAGCATTTCTCTAATCATGCCCGTGTTTTTCTGCAGTACACTGGAGTCGCTGGGCTACACGGACCCCTGCCAGCTCCACCACATGGTATCGTCCATCCTGCCCCCCAGCAGAGTCCGCGGGGTCATCGTCCTGCTGGACAGTCTTCGCGCCCTCACAGCCAATCAGGGCAAACCTCTCTTCTCGTTCTGACATACGTAAATACGTACATCTGATTTATAATTATTTACACAGTTTTGGGGTGTGCGCAGAGGAAATAACGCTCAAAATCAAGTCAATGTGGTGATAGTCAACGATAGACGGAAAGGCAAGACATTGTAAAGTTGTTTTTTAAACTTTTGAGTCTTCGCGTTTGCTTACCCAGAAAGAAGTACAGAAACAGCTTTAAATTTCACAGGTTTATTGTATTCAGTCCGACACCATCTTTTATACATGGCCCACAGAAGTTAGCTGAAATGCTAGCCGAAAGCATTATTAACATGATGTCATTTTACTGTGCCATTATTGTATCTGCCACTCATACCACGATCTAAACATAGTTTACATCAATTCAGCCTCAGAATGTCAAAACGTTCCCATCCTTTGTGACTGACAAGTTTACCTGACAGCAAAATAAAGAAATAAAGCAGATTGCAGAAGACATCTATACAATGTAATCGGTAATGTCGGTAATGTTATAGATGACAATTTGATAATACACATCACATTGTTCTATGGGAATGTACTCACTAGTCAGTCATTTACAATATTGAATTATAAAAATATTATTTGTCACATTGTCATCAGTCTGTTGTACTTATTGTTTTGCTCTAGTCCACAGAAAATGTTTCTAAAGAAGCAGTTTGGTAAAATACAAAGCATTATGAGAAATTTGGTAAATTTTACAATCAGCTTACTGTACTGCTATTTATCTGTATTGTTATCTACCTGCATTGTAGAGAGTAGCTTTGCACCAAAGATTATACCAGTATCCAAAGATTATATCAGTATCCATGCCACAATTAGCAGAAAGAAGACCTGTTACTTAGGTCTTAACAAAGATTGGAAACAAAGTCCTAGAAACTAAACATGAACATATCAGTATTACACAATTTTCTATGCTATATGTCAAACGTAGCTGGTAACCACCAGTACATTTAGTTAGTTAAGTTTGGTTATCAATTGAGGAACAATTGGGCTGTAGCCTTTATCTTGATAAATTAGTATTCTTCAATCTTATTCAAACATACACAGCTGAGGCTAGGCCACTGTTATCCGTATAACACGGCTGCCACCAAGCCGCACAGAGCTAAAATGTAGCTTGGTATTCTTGCACCCGAGCAAAGTTCCAATAGGAACATCTCACACCACCATCTCTGCCAGATGCGGGGCGACCTCCTCCAGGGCTTCCCTGAGCACCTGACGTGCAGCCGCGCCCTTCCGCCGAACGATGTCCAGCAGCTCCCTTGCCTTGTCACGAGCTGTTCTCTTGGCCCTGATGATGCCGCACTCCTCTTCACTGATGTGGCCACGCGACAGGAGATGGTTCAGGATTGTCTCCATGGCGTAGGATGACGTCAGGTCCCGGACCAGCTCTGGCCGGTTCCTGATGAGCGGGTCGTCTTCTTCACACAGCAGAGCACCGGCGCCATCTTGGATCATCGCAGCAGCATGCGGGTTTACCTCTTCCAGGACTGCCGTGAACTCGCGACGTGCACGCTCGCCCTTTCTTCCCACAATGTCCAACAGTTCCCTCGCCTTGTCCTGGGGGGTTTCCTTCGCCCTGATGCGGTCGCGTTCGTCGTCACCGAGACTGCCACGTGACAGGAGACGGTCCAGGATTGGCTCCACGTGTCGCAAGGCCTGGACCAGCTCTGGGCGGTTCCTGGTGAGCGGATCCTCATGCTCTCTACACAGCAGGTCACTGACCTGTTCCGTGAACCCAAGGGTGGGATGGACGATTGTACCGCCCTCTGCTGCTGCCTTGCTGATCTCCTCCTTGCCATAGGAGTAGAATTCCTCCATGTGTTCCTTCAGTGCACGAGCGCTGAGCACCTTCTCTTCTGTGCCTGTTCCTGGGCTGCACTCATCCAGCACATCAGCGATGGTGTTCTCCAGCTGCTGCAGCATCTTGCCGCACTGCACCTTGTCACCCTGCGCACTCCGGACACAGATGTTGACTGCACGGCCGTCCGGAGAGAGTTTGATCAGACCTTCCACAGTCCTGTCTACACACTTGGCGCCATCTCTCCACAGCAGCGGGCGATTCTCCTGCTCCCTCATCAGGCGGGTCTGCACTCGGGGGAAGAACCCGGAGGAGAACATGTCAGTTGAGTCGGCACACTGGACTTGCTTCCCAAAGTAGACAATCTTTGGCTCAGGTGTTGGTTTCCAAACCTGACCAGGCATGGTTTGCGTCAGTAGCCCTGGGAAGATGAAGGTCTGTCCGTCATAGGAGTGGCAGAGCTGGAACTCTTGCAGCAGGCTGACGAGGAGATCCACGTCAGCAACGTCTTGGAAGACGCGCTGGATCTCCTCCCTGGTGACGTAGTCTTCGCTTGTTCTCTCTGGGCGGAGGATGGGAAAGTTGACTGGCGCCATCATTGGGCCGAAGACGTCTGTGCAGAGCCAGTTGGGCTTCAGGACAATGATGGGGTCAGAAGAACTCGGACAGGTGAAGATGATCTTTAAAACAAAAGATTATTCATTTATTTATCAAGTAAATTCCGTTAGTTGTAGGCTAGTAGGTCAAAGCAAATTAAAACCCAGATTCATAGTGTAACGATTTAATTGAAGACTTTATTTTATAGTATTTTATACTGTGCACAAAAACTACAGGATCTGCTTTTTAATTTTTTTTTATATTCAGAAGTTTTTTCCTACCTCCCCCAGATGGCCCAAAAATCGTGTAGACTTCCGCAGGAAGTCTTCATCTACATGTGGGTCGATCTCTTTGACTGCGTCCACGTAGTCTGGCCACCTCAGTACGGGACACTTCGGGCTGCACTTCGTCTGGCACCAGCTGGGCAGCCGTTGGGTGATTTCTGAACACAGTCTGGGCATCTGGCGTTGGTGCTGTGCAAGGTGTAAATTGCAATCCATGACTGGTCATTTATTGCAAATGTTGTCAATGCTTTGTCTCGTATCACCCGCTAAACTATCATAACACACTTACCTCTAACATGTCCTTCTTCATCTTAGCCAGCAGCTCCTTGAGTCGGTCCATCTCAGGTGTTCGCGTCTTCTTGCAGTTCATCAGGAAGACTTCGTCTGAGATACGGAGGAGATCTTTGAACTCCGCTTTCATCAACTGCAGGAGATGAGCAGCTTGGCGCTGTCCTGAACGTTATGAGCAAAGCGAAACGTAAATGAGTCTTTTAGTCTACAAATACCATTATGCTAAATATTTTACAGGTTTGTGCATTTAGCACACTACATACATAGCACTGCATAATGTATTAGTAAAGTATACACATTGCTTTGCTTATAACATGAAGTTGGATATGTAGTCTTGGATACTCTACTTACCACTTGTGGGTGACACTTTGTCGGCATGGCTGGCCACTAAGATGACGTCACGCTGCCGGTTTGGGTTGCAGGACTTGATGAAACTCAGCCACCGGTGGACCTGGAGCCGAACATTCAACAACTGATGTACATGCTTGTATAGACCTTTTCTGGGCAACATGAGAACATTTCGATAAAATGGACCTGGAGCCAAATATTTGACAAATTTACATGGTTGCCTGACCTGCTTTATTTCACTTTTTATTTTATTTATTTATTTTTGACCTGTTCTGGACAAGTGATATGAGAACATTAAAAAATATTCCATTAAAAATAGGCCTTGTAGGTCAACATCAACTGCGTATTATATCGTACAATGAACAATTGTTTATGTTAATTCATGCAGATTTAAAAAAAATCAGTTTAATGCTCAAGTGCTGTTTACGTCTTGTTCTTTGGTGTCGTCCATGATGTTGTACAGCACAATGGAGATGGTGTTCTCTGCATCCATGAACATGCTGTGGGTTACCGCGTACTCCGACTGCCCAGCAAAATCCCACAGACTGACCTCCCCAACCCCTGGAATATGGAACGTCCCAACATCCACCCCTGGGGTGGGGTCGTGAAGCTCCTCGGCTGACGACGTGTAAATCCAACCTTGGAGATGTGCAGACACCCAGCCCTGTTGGACAGCATTAGGTTTGATTTATTAGATTTTGACATAATAAACTTTGCATCCTATTAGCCTGAGAAATCTAGTATCTATTCAATTTATTTGTCTCTTGAAACGAGTTTGGTAGGATTTATGGAACAAGCGTCTTACTTACCCTTTGAAGACTTTCTACAAGTGTGGACTTTCCCGCTTTCCCCATCCCAAACAAGGACACCTTACACCTGTCGGTCTTCACTCCACCAGACTTCTGCAGCAACTCGCTGTACAACTTCTCTTTGATCACTTCCTTTTCTCGATTCTGGTGGGAGATAGAAAAACCAAACGCAGAGTAAGCATCAAAATCGGTGATATTGATAAACAGGTTTGAGCAATAATACGGAAATATTTTCAACATAGTCCTAATTATAACTATTCATCAGTTTTCTTTTCTAGCACCAGCAGTTACATTGTGATTAACCCGAAACATAGAGAAGTAAAGACACTCATCCTGTCACAGATCACAGATCAATGAGAATATTGTTCACCTTCAGAACACGAAGAGTCTCCTGGTCCTCTGCTACCTCAGAAGGTGTCCGTCCGTCCTGTACAGGGAGACATCAGAAATGTGTTACTCTCCGTGTGGAACCTAGCAATGTCTAACGATGACACCAAAACTATCATAGCTTTATCAAATATCGGTACGAATTGTGAACGGCTGATATTGTAAGTTAAGACTCTCCCCGACCTGAACTCTGGGCAAACAATAAGCAGGGGGATACGGTTTGATCGGCAGTAGTACTGGTATGTTAGTCATGTTTGAGGTGGGGGTCCGTTACTGGAGCATTCCATCTTCCATAACTGATCATCACCACATACAAGCATCCCTCCTGAGCACTCAATGTACCACCTTGTGTTGCATCCGAGAAAACCGGCGAGAGATGAGATCTTAAATCAATTTTTAAAGATGTGGTGTGCGTCTGTATATATGTATATATAGTCCTCATAAACGTCATTCGGCTATCTCACTCTAATGTCTTGTGGCATCCAAACCAATCCAGTACAGTACAGTACAGTAATATATGCATGGCAATTGTCTCACAAAGCTGTTCGAATGAAGCTTGTATTTATCAACTCTTGTACTGCCGTGGGGCGTGTTATGTACCTGTATCTGTATCGGTATAACCGGCATAACCGCTCTTCAGCACTTAACACACCAACTTCGTGTTCATGTCTGTTTCCTAACATGTGCACAAAGCTTTTGATGCACAAGCATGTTTTTTAAAATTCACATGGACAAAAGTGTGTACGTATTAGTAAATATATTATTTTCAACGTCATAAACATCCATATAATATGTAGGGTACATTTGAAACAAGTGTGTATTACCTTATCCCTGGCCGTCACGTCTGCCCCATGACGAATCAGAAGATCACAAGTCCCGGTGTGGCCCTCGCGAGCAGCCAGATGCAAAGGTGTGCGCTGGGCCTGTACAGGGGGGAAGGTCAGGGTCAGTAGGGATGGGTTCAACACGGACAGCAGTTATCACGTAAGAAGCAGTGTAAGTTGAAGTTGTGTACGTCGACAAAATTTCCTGAAACTTGAACCTCCTTCCATGTATGCTCCATACCTAATCAGGTATAACGTTACTGCACATTATATTGATCGTATGCCACAAATATATGCTAGTTGTTGTGTTGTTAACGTCAAAGTATTAATAGTCAAAATATTACTTGTCAAAGTATTAATGTTGTACTAAATAAATCTGTTTGTATTATTGTCTCTATCTCTGTTTCATATCTATGTAATCCGTAGGATCCCGTTGAAACAAGTGTGTATTACCTTATCCCCGGTCGTCACGTCTGCCCCATGACGAATCAGAAGCTCACAAGTCCCGGGGTGGCCACAGAGAGCAGCCCAATGCAAAGGTGTGAGCTGGAACTGTACAGGGGGGAAGGTCAGGGTCAGTAGGGATGGGTTCAACACGGACAGCAGTTATCACGTGGGTAAGCTACAGTATGGGCTACATGTTAAGTTGTGTTAAGGAGGTTATAACCTGCTTGGTTGTGTACACCAACAAAAGTTCCTGAAACTCCTGTTATGGATCTCTCATACCTGATCTGATCAGGTATACTGTATGTTGTATTGACTTTATGCCACATTTATGCCTGTTTTCTGTATTATCTCCTTAGATATGTTTATATACCGTACGTCCGTACCTAATGAGTACCTATTATAAATCAGCTGATGTTTGTATAATTGTCTCTGTACCACATCCATGTAATCTGTAGGGTCCATTTAAAACAAGCGTGTATTACCTCATTCCTGGCCGTCACGTCTGCCCCATGACGAATCAGAAGCTCACAAGTCCCGGTGCGGCCCCCCTCAGAAGCCTGATGCAAAGGTGTCCACTGGGCCTGTACAGGGGGGAGGTCAGGGTCAGTAGGGATGGGTTCAACACGGACAACAGTTATCACGTGGGTAAGAAGCAGTATGGGCTGCATGTTAAGTTAAGTTGTGTATATCAACAAAAGTTCCTGAACCCCCTGCCATGCATCCGTCATACCTGATCAGGTACACTGTATATTATATTGATCGTTATGCCACATTCATGCCTGTTTCCTGTATTATCACATTGGTCTTTGTCTATTTATGTTGTACCTAATGAGTACCTAATCAGCTAATGTCACGTGTATTATTGTCTGTACCTCTGTTCCATATCCACGTAATCTGTAGGGTCCATTTAAAACAAGTGTGCATTACCCGACTCCTGGCCGTCACGTCTGCCCCATGACGGATCAGAAGCTCACAAGTCCCGGGGTGGCCCCCAGCAGTAGCCCAATGCAGAGGTGTGTGCTGGTCCTGTACAGGGGGGAAGGTCAGGGTCAGTAGGGATGGGTTCAACACGGACAACAGTTATCACGTGGGTAAGAAGCATTATGAGTTATATGTAAAGTTGTGTATATCAACAAAAGTTCCTAGCCTGAAACCCCTGCTATGGATCCGTCATACCTGTACCTGATCAGGTATACTGTATATTATATTGATCTTACGCCACATTCAGCCTGCTTTCTGTATTATAACCTTAGTATTTGTCTATTTATGTTGTGCGTCTGAATGAGTACCTAATCAGCTAATGTTTACATTACTATTGTCTCTTTCTCTGTACCACATCCATGTAATCTGTAGGGTCCATTTGAAACAAGTGTGTATTACCTTATTCCTGGCCGTCACGTCTGCCCCATGACGAATCAGAAGCTCACAAGTCCCGGTGTGGCCCTCGCGAGCAGCCAGATGCAAAGGTGTGCGCTGGTCCTGTACAGGGGGGAAGGTCAGGGTCAGTAGGGATGGGTTCAACACTGACAGCAGTTATCACGTGGATAAGGAGCATTAGAAGTTGAAGTTGTGTACATCGACAAATGTTCATGAGACTTGAAAGTTGAAACTCCTTCAATTGGATCCGCCATACCTAATTGGTGAAACTTTCAAGTAAAAAAAATCAGGTATATTGCACATTGTATTGATTGTATTGAGTTGCTCTTCTTGTCAATGTAAATTTCAATTGTTGAAAACATTAACATATATATGTACATTTCCCCTTAATAGGATGTGTTTGATATTTTATACAAGAGTGTATTACCACATTCCTGGCCGTCACGTCTGCCCCATGACGAATCAGAAGCTCACAAGTCCCGGTGCGGCCCCACTCAGCAGCCAGATGCAAGGGTGTTTCCTGGACCTGTACAGGGGGGAAGGTCAGGGTCAGTAGGGATGGGCTCAACACGGACAACAGTTATCACGTGGGTAAGAAGCATTAGAAGTTGAAGTTGTGTACGTCGACAAATGTTCCTGAAACTTAAACCTCCTTTCATGGATCCGGGTATACTGCACATTGTATTGATCTTATGCCACACAAATAGGCTATCCATATAATCTTTAGGGTTCTGTTGATACAAGTGTGTGTATTACCCCATCCCTGGTCCATGACAAATTAGAAGCTCACAAGTAGCTAATTTGTTGCATAAGAGTTGAGTTGCTCTTCTTGTCAATGTAAATTTCAATTGTTGAAAACATTAACATATATATGTACATTTCCCCTTAATAGGATGTGTTTGATATTTTATACAAGTGTGTATTACCCCATTCCCGGCCGTCACGTCTGCCCCATGACGAATCAGAAGCTCACAAGTCCCGGTGTGGCCACAGCGAGCAGCCTCATGCAAAGGTGTGAGCTGGGCCTGTACAGGGGGGAAGGTCAGGGTCAGTAGGGATGGGTTCAACACGGACAGCAGTTATCACGTGGGTAAGCTACAGTATGGGCTACATGTAAAGTTGTGTTAAGGAGGTTATAACCTGCTTGGTTGTGTACACCAACAAAAGTTCCTGAAACTCCTGTTATGGATCTCTCATACCTGATCATGATCTGATCAGGTATACTGTATGTTGTATTGATTTTATGCCACATTTATGCCTGTTTTCTGTATTATCTCCTTAGATATGTCTATTTATACCGTACGTCCGCACCTACTGATTACCTATTATAAATCAGCTAATGTTTGTATAATTGTCTCTGTTCCACATCCATGTAATCTGTAGGGTCCATTTGAGCCAAGTGTGTATTACCGAATCCCCGGCCGTCACGTCTGCCCCATGCCGGATCAGAAGCTCACAAGTCCCGGTGCGGCCCCGGACAGCAGCCTGATGCAAAGGTGTGCGCTGCTTCTGTACAGGGGGGAGGTCAGGGTCAGTAGGGATGGGGTCAACACGGACAACAGTTATCATGTGGGTAAGAATCAATATGAGATGAAGTTCCGTCGATCACCAGCAATTTCTCGGATCTCCAGCTACGATCCTGCTATAGCCTGACAGGTGCAAACTTTCATTTTATTTTATTCAGTGAAGAAAACAGGAGGGATGTGTGACACTGTACTGAAATTAAATCACTACTTACGTTACATCTCTAGAAAGAAACGAGTGAAGTAGAAAAAAAAAGGAACACACCTAAGCACATGTCGGGTATAAACTAGATTGATGTTGATTGAATCCAAGTAACGTAGGATAAATCAAGGTAACGAATGTAAAGTGGAAGTGATCCACACTATAGATAAATACAGTACTACCACCTCACATGTGTAACAGAAGAATGGATAGTCGGCTGAAATCTCTCCGTGCCTCTTGATTCAAAAGCTCTGAATCAGAAGCTAGTCGAACTAAATCGCACCCCTAGCGGCCCACCCGAGTGACCGGCTCCCGTCCCTGGCGTCAAGAAAATGTGGACAGGCTGAGTCAGAAGAATAATTTTGAAATCCAGTTTCAAATCATTGTTTAGTCCTGTGTCCTTATACGATCTTCCAAATAGCGTTTTCCTCTCAGCTATTTCTGTAAGGTGTTAAGAATGATCTCTAAATATCTAAATACATGTATAGTTGCGTTTCTGTTATGACTCATGTGTACAATAGAAAGTTGTGGGCAAAACTTTCACTTTTAAACTTCACATGGCACCTAGTCATAAGTTGTGTTTTTATCTTAAGCTTCCTGAATTTTCCAGAGAACATTTTCTGACCAAGACTGAGTGGAGAAACTTGACACGGGAACCACGAGTCACCCTGTCAGGGTTCAGGTCAGGAAAAGTCAGGACTGAGTTATTTCTACTCACCCTGTTCCACGCCTCCAGGTCGGCACCGTGTTCGATCAGCAATGCCGCCACTTCAGTCTGCCCGTGCTCGCTGGCCACATGCAGGGATGTCAGGTCACGCTGGATATTTGGGACAGTGACGGGTTATAAAGCTACTTTATAGGCCGTAATGTTTATAAGTTAACAGCTCCTTTACCGAAGAAAAATATGCAGGATGTTATCAAGTAAATTAAGGGTTAATGACCCGCCCCGAGGTGAATACGGTGTGATAAAGCCTTGTCAGTTGCTATAACCACCGAATAAAGCCACCAAGTGAGCGCAGCGAACGAGGTGGCTTTATGAGGTGTTCGGTTCACCCGAGGGGAATGGAACACAACTCAAGTTACTTTTGGATTTTTTAGAACAGAGCGGTGTTCTTTTTGGGTCACCTAAGGTCATATGCGGGTGATTATTGGATGTTTAATGTATGTATTGGGATGAATAAATACCCGATTTTGCCTCTATTTGTGACGTTACGGCGTCAAAAGGAATATGGTATAGAGCCTTCTGATTGGTCAACGTCACCCGGCTATATGATAATATTAGTTCTGTCCACCTGTGAATAATTACACACCGCTTTAGCAGATCAATTATTGCACCTTTAGTTTGGTTGTCACAAACGATTCAAATCATTTAAGCAATGGCTGTTCATCATGTTCTGCTTTTTTTTTCAAATTTAAATAATTACTAACAGTGAACAGCCTGTGGTGCCGCACCCATGCAAAATGGCTTATATCAACGGCATCACTTAACAAAAATGTGATAAATCTAACAGAAATGTGTAACAGGAAAGTTAACAATTAATGTCTGACACAGATTTAGAGGTGGACAAATGAAACAACAGTAATAAGGCTGGACTACGAGTCTGTAACCTTGCATGAACTAACAGTTTGCTTACCCATCTCCTCCTGGCCCTGACGTCCACCCCAGCGTCCAGCCCCCTCCTCACAGTCTGCACGTCACCTTCCTCCACAGCCGTGTAGAACGTGTCCAGGTCCATCTCCTCACTACCTGCTGGGGCGACATGGCAGTTCAGCAACCTTACAGTGGATATCGTACCCTGGTCTATACACATAGCTAACGTTTGCAATGATAGTGTTTGTATGTCTTTCTATCATAATGTGAGATTTAACTGAGGTTAATACACTAGAATTTCTTAGATGTAGATATTCTTTAAAAGCATATGTTATGTTACCCAATCAGGTATCAGACGTCACATGTCCTTGACTCTTGAGGAAGAGCGAGAAAACTGAGTTGATCTGGTTTATCTGATCACACTCATAAAAGTAAACCATCGCGGCACAATATACATTCAAATCCTACGCCGGGGATTAATAATAATGTTTACATTGCGTTCCGGAGCTGTACTTACGTTCTTTATGCTCATGAGTTGTGTTCATAAGGCGGGAAGTTCCTAATATAAGCCTCCTGCCGTGTGATTCACCCCGACTTTAGACGCAGCCAAGTGAGTGTCGTAGACTCGACTAGAGATTTGCCAAACTTTAGGCAGTGGTCTTCACGCCTTACATACATACGGGGGGCAAACGGATGAAAAACCATGCACCAGGAAGACAGAACTGTAATACTCTGATATGTTGCACCCTACCTTCAGCCACAGTGGATCAGGCAGCTGTTCCTGGGATCCCTGGTGTTGGTCAATCCGCTAACTTGGACCAGAAGGGCCAAAATCCCAACATAGACTACAGTTTAGCAGTGGTCTAACGTCTTTTATACAGGGTGGTGGTCAAACCACACGTCAGGAGGGCAGAACTGTATACTCTAATAACATGTTGCACCCTACCTTCAGCCATAGTGGATCAGGCAGCTGTTCCTGGGATCCCTGGTGTTGGTGAATCCGCTAAGTTGGACCAGAAAACAGAGCAAGCCAGGAGCCCAACATGGTGGACAGCCTACCACCCTGGGAGTAACACAAACATTGACGCTATTGTACCGGCACAAAACAGGTGCAACCGAAAACCGTGACCTTCTGTGACCTGTTCCGTGTTTGTCGTCCATTGAACCGTAAACTCAGGTGTATTGATTGCGCGTTGTTGCATGCATGGTGGCTGTTTAAAAAGATCTACAGTCAAGAATATATGGATACCGGACACTAATATTGAAAGGCCAACTTGTTACGTTACTTCTATATTATTTGATTTGATTTGATTAATCATATTTCGTTACTTTGATTAGCTAACTCCACTTTTGGTTAATTATCTACTTTTGGTTGACAAACCTTTTGACCTATCGTTATGATTTGATAACTGAATTATTATGATTGCTTCTATGCTGCCTTGTTTCATTTTGGTTGTATAATGAGTTAGCTACGATTCTCATTTTGTTCACGATGAGTTTATCTATTTTAATTGACCTGTGTTAGTTCTTCTTTTATCTTAATTATTATGTAATGTAATTTTATGTTGGGGTTATCCCCCCAGGAATCTTTGAAAACCGCCATACAGGCGACATGTATATCCTGGATAAATAAATAAACAAACAAACAAACAAATCATGTACCTGTTCATGGGATCTCTACGTGGTGTTGTTAAGTGCTAAGTTGTCATTAGAGAGTAGAGCCAAACTTTCAACGTTGAGTGAGGTTGAACCTCCATCCATCATGGCGAGCTGGATTTAACCACATGTTTAATAGGAGAGCATAACTCTAATCTCCTGACATTTTGCGTCACACCGGGTCCGCCTATTTACCGGAATACACACAAAGGAGGGTGAAAACTACAGGAAGACACCCTATTTTGATGTGTTGATGTATGTTAGCATGAGATAACATAATGATTACTTTTACATGGCCCAGGGAACAAGAAATCACCAGAAACTTTACTGGCGGTGATTTTCCAGATCTGGCCCCTCGCGTCACGAAAGCAGACGGGTTCATCTTGACGTACAGTCAATAGTACAGTCGTCATTTTGTAATGATTTCCACGGGTATATATCTACTTAAATTCACGCCAAAATGTGGTACTAGTAACCTGTGATGTTGACGTATCAAAGCACTATTTATTTCGGTAAATTTATCTTCGTGTCTTTTCTCAATGTGACACCGCTGTACAAAATGTGTATGAAAACAAAGATGGCGAGTTACCTGCACTCTCAGTTGGTCAGACGGCCGTTCTGGAGTCCCTGTTGTCCGGTTTATGCCCTGTTGTGGTTGTTTATCCGCTAACCTGGACCAGAAGACCGGACAGACCCGCAGCCCAACATGGCGACCGGCCAGGACGTCACGAGACACAAACAGGTGCGCAGTTTGGGGACTTTGAACTTTTATCACCAGACGTGCGTTTGTCGTCTGCTTGGTTACTTAACTACGTCAGGCAGTTTGGCGCGAATATCAAAACGCTCAGAGTCCGTCTGGGGCAAAGTAACGGCAGATTAGGCGGCTGATATAAACTAAGAGTTTGAATTCTAACTCGTTCTTTTTCACCTAGGCCATGCTGATTAGATTATATGTATGATATACACGCGCGCATGAATTTTGGGCAGACAGACAATACAGACATGATTTTTCTGTCAAAATCAAGTCATTGTCGCCTCAACGACAGACGGAGATGAGAGGCATCGCAAAGGTGTTTTTAAACTTTTGAGCCATCTGGCCTTTGCTTACCCAAAAGAAGTACAGAAACCGCTTTGAATTTCACAGGTTTATTGTATTCAGTCCGACACCATATTATACATGTTATACATGGCGCACTGAAGTTATGCTAGCTGAAAGCATTATTCACATGATGTCATTTCACTGTGCCATTATTGTATATGCCACTCATACCACGATCTAAACACAATTTACATCAATTCAGCCTCAAAATGTCAAAACGTTCCCATCCTTTGTGACTGACAAACTTACCTGACAGCAAAATAAAGAAATAAAGCAGATTGCAGAAGACATCTATACAATGTAATCGGTAATGTTATAGATGACAATTTGATAATACACGTCACATTGTTCTATGGGAATGTACTCACTAGTCAGTCATTTACAATATTGAATTATAAAAATATTATTTGTCACATTGTCATTAGTCTGTTGTACTTATTGTTTTGCTCTAGTTGACAGAAAATGTTCCTAAGGAAGCAATTTGGTAAAATACAAATTTGGTAAAATACAAATTATGAGAAATTTGGTAAATTTTACAATCAGCTTACTGTGCTGCTATCTATCTGTATTGTTATCTACATGCATTGTGGTGAGTAGCTTTGCACCAAAGATTATACCAGTATCCAAAGATAATAGCAGTACCCATGCCACAATTTGCAGAAAGAAGCTCTGTTACTTAGGTCTTAACAAAGATGGAAATAGTCCTAGAAGCTAAACACAATTTTCTATGCCATATGTCAAATGTAGCTGGTAATCACCAGTACATTTAGCTAGTTTAAGTTTGTTCATCAATTGAGGAACAATTGGGCTGTAGCCATTATCTGGGAACAAAAATTTAGTATTCTCCAATCTTATTAAAACGTACACAGCTGAGGCTAGGCCATTGTTATCCGTATAACACGGCTGCCACCAAGCCGCACAGAGCTAAAATGTAGGTTGGCATTTTCGCCCCCACGAGCAAAGTTACAATAGGAACATCTCACACCACCATCTCTGCCAGATGCGGGGCGACCTCCTCCAGGGCTTCCCTGAACACCTGACGTGCAGCCGCGCCCTTCCGCCGAACGATGTCCAGCAGCTCCCTTGCCTTGTCATGAGGTGTTCTCTTGGCCCTGATGATGCCACATTCCTCTTCACTGATGTGGCCACGCGACAGGAGATGGTTCAGGATTGTCTCCACGGCGTAGGATGACGTCAGGTCCCAGACCAGCTCTGGCCGGTTCCTGATGAGCGGGTCGTCTTCTTCACACAGCAGAGCTCCGGCGCCATCTTGGATCATCGCAGCAGCATGCGGGCTTACCTCTTCTAGTACTGCCTTCCCAATAGCTTGATTTGTGATCACCAACAACTGAGTCGACCATTACTGTGCCCACCGTGTCCACTGTTGCCCCCTGACCTCTACTGATCTGCTGCAGTCGTGATGCCGCAGGCCTGCAGGAAGGCATTGTGGGATTCCTCCCAGTACCTGGACTCCACGAGCTCCCGCTTGAACCTGGCGGCTTTCTCGAACTCCGAGTCGCTGTGCTGGAGGACGTCCACGATTCGGTCTGCCCACCTCTTTGCGTCTCCCGCAGGGTCGTAGTCATTCACGCTGGTCTCCACGATGACGTTCCTGTGCTCTGGGCTGAGTTTCTTCTCCTTGATCAGGTCGAGGATCATCTCTGCCAGGCCGGTTTGGTTGGAGATGAGGACGGGGATGCCTGCGGCGATGGCCTCCAGGCCGACCAGCCCGAACGGCTCGGAGCGGGACGGCATCAGGACCAGGTGGGCCATCTCCATGTCGTCCCTGATGTCCTCCTGGGTCCCGTACGACATGAGGTTTGGCTTCAGTTTGCCGCTGTTCAGGGCGTCCTCCAGGATCTTCTTGCTTATGTCGTATTCATCCTTGAGCTCGCTGATGCCGCGCACGTCCCAGCGAACGTTACGGATCACCTCCACTACTTCTCCCAAGGCCCGTGCTGTGAGGTCATGACCTTTCAGCCTCTCCACCTTCCTCACCCTGCCGATGGACAGGACGACTTTCTGCTCTCCTCCGGGTTTCACATCGGCGTCCAGAAAAATCTTGGATGGCTTCGGGAGGAAGATGTGGTGAATTTGGGGCTTCTTCCTTCCCTTGTACTTGGTGCTGAAGTGGTCGAAGACCTGTTTGCCCACCGAGAAAGCTGCCTTTGCGTTGTGTACTTTATCGAGCATGTCCTTCTCTTTCTCCCGTGCTTTCATGGCATTCCGGCCTCCCTTGTAGTACTCTGTATCCTCGGGTATGACGTGGGTGAACGTCATGAGGTCTGCATGTGGATAGCGTTTATCCTTGATGTTTCGTGCCGCCGTATCTGTGATGTCGGCGTGGCCGATGATGCAGGTGACGTCCTGAGGGAGGTTTGGGAAGTGGTGCAAGTGGTAGTGGGTGAGCCAGTCTAAATTTGGCGCAGTCGTCAGGCCTGATGGATCTGGCTGTATCAGGATGACGCCGTCTCTGTCTGCGGCCTCCTGGTCTTGTTCAGGTACATTCAGCTGTAGGACTGTGGCGTACACGACTGCCTTGCCCTTCAGGGTTTGGCTCGCGTCGCAGTTGACGGTAGAAACTCCCCCCTTGGAAGTTCCATACTCGTCGCTGATCAACAAGATTACGGGTCCTCTGGGACCTGCAGACAGGCGATAATAAAGACTGTATTGATCACGAAAAGTTATTCTGCAAGAAAATTATTTCTAAAAATTACAATACGTACATGGAAGCACATAGGTTTGGCCATCTACACCTGTAGAAATGTGAAAATCCCATGATACGTTCTATATTTTGAGTCATACTTTGCTGGTTTCAAACCCTTCTAAATAACATATAAGAACAATGGTTATATGCTTACAACATTACCTAATGTGACTGTTCAGCTATCGGGGAATAGTTATATCATTAGCCATGCAGTCATGTGATTACCTTGACGAATCACAGGAACATCGGTGCTGGTTTCTTGTGGAGTCTTGATTTTTGGCTGAGGTGTCTGTGGCATTAGACGACTGTCTTCCCCTTCCCTTCCTCTCTCTCTTGTCGGTTCTACATCTTCTGGAAGTTGTTCACCTTTGTCGATATCTGCTCTTTCTTTACTGTTTCTCCGTTGTTCAGGCTCTCCTCTGGATCCATCCTTGGTGTAACGCAGTGACTTATATTCGTTATTTCTACAGAGCAGGTCACTGACCTGTTCCGTGAACCCGAGGGAGGGATGGACGATTGTACCGCCCTCTGCTGCTGCCTTGCTGATCTCCTCCTTGCCATAGGAGTAGAATTCCTCCCTGTGTTCCGTCAGTGCACGAGCGCTGAGCACCTTCTCTTCTGTGCCTGTTCCTGGGCTGCACTCATCCAGCACATCAGCGATGATGTTCTCCAGCTGCTGCAGCATCTTGCCGCACTGCACCTTGTCACCCTGCGCACTCCGGACACAGATGTTGGCTGCACGGCCGTCCGGAGAGAGTTTGATCAGACCTTCCACATTCCTGTCCACACACTTGGCGCCATCTCTCCACAGCAGCGGGCGATTCTCCTGCTCCCTCATCAGGCGGGTCTGCACTCGGGGGAAGAACCCGGAGGAGAACATGTCAGTGGACTCGGCACACTGGACTTGCTTCCCGAAGTAGACCGCCCTTGGCTCAGGTGTTGGTTTCCAAACCTCGGCAGGTATGGTTTGTTTCATCAGCCCTGGGAAGATGAAGGTCTGTCCGTCATAGGAGTGGCAGAGCTGGAACTCTTGCAGCAGGGTGATGAGGAGATCCACGTCAGCAACGTCTTGGAAGACGCGCTGGATCTCCTCCCTGGTGACGTAGTCTTCGCTTGTTCTCTCCAGGCGGGGAATGGGGAAGTTGACTGGTGCCATCATTGGACCGAAGACATCTGTGCAGAGCCAGTTGGGCTTCAGGACAATGATGGGATCAGAAGAACTCGGACAGGTGAAGATGATCTTTAAAACAAAAGTACATTAAATCAAATCCATTAGTTTTGGGCAAGTAGGTCAAAGCAAACTGGACAACCAGATCATAACGTACCGATTTAATTGTAAAATTGGTGTGGTGGTTTTTGTGCTGTGCTTATCTTTTAAGGTTTAAAATTACAAGATTTGCTTTGTAGTGTTTATGTTCAGAAGCTTCCCACACGTAGTGACAGCCTACCTCCCCCAGATGGTCCAGAAATCGTGTAGACTCCCGCAGGAAGTCTTCATCCACATGTGGGTCGATCTCTTTGACTGCGTCCACGTAGTCTGGCCACCCCAGTACGGGACACTTCGGGCTGCACTTCGTCTGGCACCAGCTGGGCAGCCGCTTGATGATTTCTGCGCACAGGTTGGGCGTCTGGCGTTGGTGCTGTGCAAGTTGTAAATGGACATCTATAACTGGTTAATAATAGCAAATGTTGCCGATGCATTGAGCCAGTGCGTCACCACATCACTGCCCACCACCACCGAGAAAAGGTGAACCCCAAGAATTCTACGTGTTGTTCAAGCCCCACAAGTTGCTGAGAAGCCAGAGCTACAAGTCAGAGCAAGAATAACAACCAGAGGAGAAGTCTACACTTCGAAGAAGATGGATTTCTCTTTATTTCTCGTTTTGTGTAACATAGTAATCAAGACTTTTATGACATGTTTAATTGTTCTAGAACAATAAATGACGTCATGTAGTAGGTCGACCAAGGTCAAAACGAACTATGTAACAGGTCAGGGCGATCTGAACGCAATGTAACTGACCTGAGGGCACTATGCACTGGAAAGGTATATAAGTGAGAACTTCCTGCACTTGTGTCATTAGCCTCTGTACACTTGAAGAAGTCACACAGGCGAAACCGGTCGTGTGACAGGCTGAATAAAAGTTCTAAACGGGAACTATGCGGCTCCAAATGTGTTACTGAGGGATGACTGCGTGTGCAAGATGTCGGTAGCTTGAGGAATGAATCCCCTCTACTATATACAGCAAATGTTGCCAATGCATTACGAGCTTACCTCTAACATGGCCTTCTTCATCTTAGCAAGCAGCTCCTTGAGTCGGTCCATCTCAGGTGTTCGCGTCAACTTACAGTTCATCAGGAAGACTTCGTCTGAGATACGGAGGAGATCTTTGAACTTCGCCTTCATCGACTGCAGGAGATGAGCAGCTTGGTGCTGTCCTGAACGTTTTGAGCAAAGCAAAATATAGATGAGGATTCACACGGACCATGATATGGCATTTGATATATTTGTACAAATGCATTGTTCTTAATCTTTTACAGGTTACATGTTTGATGCATTCAGCACACAGCATACATAGCACTCCATAATGTATGAGAAGTATACACATTGCTTTGCTTCGTTCACTTATAACATGCAAATGGATTTTGAAAGCCAAGTGAATTGTGCATGCAGTTAGTCTTGAAAACGCTACTCACCACTTGTGGGTGACACTTTGTCGGCATGGCTGGCCACTAAGATGACGTCACGCTGCCGGTTTGGGTTGCAGGACTTGATGAAACTCAGCCACCGGTGGACCTGGAGCAGAACATTCAACAAATAATTTACATGGTTGCCAAGACCTGCTATGAAGAAATGATATGAGAACATGTTAAAAACATTCCATTAAACTGGCCTTGTTCAACATTAATTGTATATTATATCGTACAATTAACAATTTTGTATGATTATCTTGATTATATAGACATGTATAGCTAGTATTTTATTTTGCAAACGGATTGATTTTGTCGTTTGTTTTGTTCTGTTTATTTGATTTACGTATGTGACAGGCTCTGTAATTCTGATTTTGAGTTGATATTGTTCAACGTATTTTGAATTACTCCTATGTTCGATTTTGTGTTTTATGTTGTACAATTGTAACGTTTTGTTGATTCATCTGTTGATGTGGAGCCAGGGCCCCCTTGGAAATCAGTTGTTTATCAACTGAAGGGGCGACCCTCAAGATTAATAAATAAAAAATAAAAAAATCTATGCAGTTATCTAAAGTTCAATGTGCTGTTTACGTCTTGTTCTTGGGTGTCGTCCATGATGTTGTACAGCACAATGGAGATGGTGTTCTCTGCATCCATGAACATGCTGTGGGTTACCGCGTACTCCGACTGCCCAGCAAAATCCCACAGGCTGACCTCCCCCACCCCTGGAATATGGAACGTCCCAACATTCACCCCTGGGGTGGGGTCGTGAAGCTCCTCGGCTGACGACGTGTACATGTAAGTCCAACCTTGGAGCCGTGCAGACACCCAGCCCTGTTGGACAGCATTAGATTTTCACATCTTTCATCAAAAGTGTCCCATCAGCCTAAGGCTAAGAAATCTATTTCATTAATTTTTGTCTTGAAACGAGATCGGTAGGATTTATGGAACAAGCGAAGTTCCTACTTACCCTTTGAAGACTTTCTGCAAGTGTGGATTTTCCCCCTTTTTCTTTCCCAAACAAGGACACCTTACACCTGTCGGTCTTCACTCCGCCAGACTTCTGCAGCAACTCGCTGTACAACTTCTCTTTGATCACTTCCTTTTCCCGATTCTGGTGGGAGGTAGAAAAACCAAATGCAGCGTAAGTTCTCAAAATCTGTGATATTGATAAACAGGTTTAAGCAATAATACGGAAATATTTTCAATATAGTCCTAACTATTCATCAGTTTTCTTTGCTAGCACCAGCAGTTACATTGTGATTAACCCGAAACATAGAGAAGTAAAGACACTCATCCTGTCACAGATCACAGATCAATGAGAATATTGTTCACCTTCAGAACACGAAGAGTCTCCTGGTCCTCTGCTACCTCAGAAGGTGTCCGTCCGTCCTGTACAGGGAGACATCAGAAATTTGTTCACTCGAAATGTGCAACCAGCAATGTCTAACGATGACACCAAAACTATCATGGCTTAATCAAATATCAGTACGATTTGTGAACGACTGATATTGTAAGTTATACTCTCCCCGTCCTCACCTCTGGGCTAACAATAAGCAGGGGATCACGGTCTGATCGGCAGTAGTACGGCGGAGGTTACTCATGTTTAAGGTAGGGGTTCCGTTACTGGAGCATTCCACATTCCATGACTGATAATCACCACATACGAGCATCGCTCCTGACCACTCAATGTACCACCTCGTGTTGCATCCGAGAAAACCGGCGAGAGATGGGATCTTAGATGGATTTTTAAAGATGTGGTGTGCGTCTGTATACATAACCAGTATGACCGCCATTCGGCAGTTTCACACTAATGTCTTGTGGCATCCAAACCATGTACAGTACATTATGTCCTACCTGGGCCGCGATTACGTTCGATACGGGTGTTCCGGCCCGTGTGATAACTAGCGGTACGGCCCGGGGGTTCTTAACGCGTACGGCCCGGGGCTTCCAAATGTTCCATAGAACGATTCGAACTCGTTTCGCCCTAACCGCTTGCACCGCTTTCGAAAATTCGAACACAAAATTCGGACGTTGGAATTGATGTTGTTGCATTGTTTGGGTTTAGGGACACCAAATGTTCGCCTATTTCGCATTAAAAGGCGTGTTTTCTTGGGTGGGTATGACATAAATAAAATACAACACGGTGTATTCCGCATCACCCTCGGTCCCAGCCCTCCCGCGGATCGGATCTCCCTCCGGCCTTCGGCCGTCGGGCGATCCGACGCGCGGTCGGGCTGGTACCTCGGGCGATGCGGAATACCCCGTGTTGTATTCTATATGTATAGTATAGTATAGCAATATGACATGCATGGCATTTGCCTCACAAAGCTGTTCGAATGAAGCTTGTATTTATCAACTCTTGTACTGCCGTGGGGTGTGTTCTGTACCTGTATCTGTATAGCCGGTATAACCGCCCTTCGGCGTAACACACCAGCTTCTGTATCTGTATAGCCGGTATAACCGCCTTTCGGTGTAACACACCAGCTTCTGTATCTGTATAGCCGGTATAACCGCCCTTCGTCGTAACACACCAGCTTCTGTGTCTGTATAGCCGGTATAACCGCCCTTCGGTGTAACACACCAGATTCTGTATCTGTATAGCCGGTATAACCCCCCATCGGCGTAACACACCAGCTTCTGTGTCTGTATAGCCGGTATAACCGCCTTCGGCATAACACACCAGCTTCGTGTTCATGACTGTTTCCTAACATGTGCAAATTGTGCACAAAGCTTTTGATGCACAAGCATTAAAAAAAAATTACATGGACAAACGTGTGTACGTATGTTATATGCATTATTATTACCTTCGCCAAGAAGGTTATGTTTTCAGTAGCGTTTGTCTGTGTGTGTGTGTGTTTGTGTGTGTGTGTGTGGTTTAGCAAGATAACTCGAGAAGCAGTGAATGGATTGGAATGAAACTTGGTAGGTAGGTAGGTCTTCATGAGACCTAGAAATGATTAGATTTTGGGCCCCCTGGCGGCTTTCCTAGGTACTGCAGCAGAACTTCCGGTTTTGATATTTCGTGATCTGGACATGCTAGGGTCACGAATTTTGGTTGGTAGATAGCTCTTGGGGTAGGGAAGAAGTGACATGAGTGTGGGTTCCCTAGCGGCTTGTTCTGGAACTGCAGGAGCATTTGTTGAAAAAATTTCAAAGGATGATAACTCAAGAACAGGTTGACGGATTGTCATGATCTTTAGTATGTAGGTAGTTGAAATGATGCTTGACATAATCAGATGACAATTATGCAAATCAGGAGCTAATTTGCATAATTAATGAGGAAATTCTATAAATCTGCTTTGTTCGATAATAGACCTGTGAAACACTTGTGACATCTACTTGAGAACGAGATAAAACATCTGAGGATATAGATTATGTAAATGAGGACCTAATTTGCATAATTAATGGCAAATTTTTATAATTTCATAGTTGAAACTGTTGGGAATTTTATACTTGCCACATTTGGAAGTTAAGTTAAGCTGAACATCAATAAACATAATTTATTCAAATCATGACCTCATTTGCATAATTTATGAAGAAGTGCTATAATAGCCTTTTTGTTAAAATAAGGCTGCCATTGGGTGGAGATTGAATATGATCATCTGATATAATCCATGCAAATGAGGCTCTTATTTACAAAATCGATGATTAAATTGTATAATTCGTCAACCACAAGGGTAAACATCACTTGGCGAAGGTATGAGATCGCGGAACTCTTGTTTTTAATGTCATAAACATGCATGTAATCTATAGGGTCCATTTGAGCCAAGTGTGTATTACCTCATTCCTGGCCGTCACGTCTGCCCCATGACGAATCAGAAGCTCACAAGTCCCGGCGTGGCCATTCTCAGCAGCCCAATGCAAGGGTGTGTGCTGGCCCTGTACAGGGGGGGAAGGTCAGGGTCAGTAGGGATGGGTTCAACACGGACAACAGTTATCGTATTGGTAAGAATCAGTATGAGCTACATGTAAAGTTGTGTATATCAACAAGTGTTCCTGAAACCCCTGCAATGGATCCGTCATACCTGATCAGGTACACTGTATATTATATTGATCTTATGCCACATTCATGCCTGTTTCCTGTATTTGTACCTTAGTATTTGTCTATTTATGTTGTACCTCTAAATACCTGAGTACCTAATCAGCTAATGTTTGCATTATTATTGTCTCTATCTTTTTTTTATTAAAACAGCAAAAACATAAATACATACAAGATGACGTCGAACTATATGGTAATTACATGGACAAATAAATAGATATACAAAATCGAAACAAACTAATTAGCGTTTAGTACATGGAATTCAACGAGCGCAAGTCCCAATCCATGTTCTCTATCTCTGTCCCATTTCCATGTAATCATTTGAAACAACTGCTTATTACCCAATCCCTGGCCGTCACGTCTGCCCCATGACGAATCAGAACCTCACAAGTCCCGGGGTGGCCCTCAGCAGCAGCAGCCTCATGCAAAGGTGTGCGCTGGAGCTGTACAGGGGGACGGTCAGGGTCAGTAGGGATGGGAAGTGACGTACACGTACATTTCCGCTCATCAACCTCGGGTGAGGTTTATGGGTTGATAGAGGCTGATGTATGAATAAAGTTTGTGCATGTTCGGGTTGGTTCGATATTTCCGCAACACAACTGCTCCTGACTTCACGTTCCCGCCAGACTCGCCATGTACTTTCAAATTGGTATAATCTGAGTCTTATTTTTTCAGCCAGTATAACCGCCGCTCGGCGTAACAAACAGCTTAGCAAGCACGCCGCTATCTATGTCACAGCGAGTGAGGGCGCACCTAAACCATGTATAGTATGATGTAATACACTGTACAGTACATTTGTGTAACTTAACTAACTTGTTACATTGAAGGTTGGATTGCGAAGTTTGTATTTACTGATTACTGGTACAGACATGGGCATGTTTAAGGCTGTTTTCTTTTTAAGAAATAAGAAAAAACATCCTAGTTCTTTAATTGCACTGGCGAAGGTATGTTTTTTATCATAGGCACAGAAGTGTGTAGTGTAGTAGACATGTAGTCAATGACATATCATGATCAAGTTCACATTCATGTAATTTCTGGAGTTCATTTGAAACAAGTGTGTATTACCTCAGTCCTGGCCGTCACGTCTGCCCCATGACGAATCAGAAGCGCACAAGTCCCGGTGTGGCCACAGAAAGCAGCCAGATGCAAAGGTGTGTACTGGCCCTGTACAGGGGGAAGGTCAGGGTCAGTAGGGATGGGTTCAACACGGACAACGGTTATCACGTGGGTAAGCTACAGTATGGGCTACATATAAAGTTGTGTTAAGAAGGTTATAACCTGCTTGGTTGTGTACACCAACAAAAGTTCCTGAAACTCCTGTTATGGATCTCTCATACCTGATCTGATCAGGTATACTGTATGTTGTATTGACTTTATGCCACATTTATGCCTGTTTTCTGTATTATCTCCTTAGATGTGTCTAATTACGTCCGTCCGTACCTAATGAGTACCTAATTAGCTTATGTTTGTGTAATTGTCTCTGTACCATATTCATGTAAATCTGTAGGGTCCAGTTGAAACAAGCGTGTATTTAATACCTCATTCCTGGCCGTCACGTCTGCCCCATGACGGATCAGAAGCTCACAAGTCCCGGTGTGGCCCCCGAGAGCAGCCTCATGCAAAGGTGTGTCCTGGTACTGTACAGGGGGGAAGGTCAGGGTCAGTAGGGATGGATTCAACACAGTTATCACGTGGGTAAGNGTAGACATGTAGTCAATGACATATCATGATCAAGTTCACATTCATGTAATTTCTGGAGTTCATTTGAAACAAGTGTGTATTACCGCATTCCTGGCCGTCAAGTCTGCCCCATGACGAATCAGAAGCTCACAAGTCCCGGTGTGGCCCCCGCGAGCAGCCCGATGCAAAGGTGTGAACTGGTACTGTACAGGGAGGAAGGTCAGGGTCAGTAGGGATGGGTTCAACACGTCAGTCTTGTACCTTCATAATTACCTTATGTTATCACATTTTTACATACACATCTGTTACTTAAGTAATACAGTTACCTTCATTTGGTTTATCCTAAGTTCATTTTGACACAACCACAATGTTCACCCCATTCATATACTTTCCTCCTGTAACAACGTTTTTTATTGTCTTTGTATTATTTATATTATTTGCTCAGTTTTTCCTTGTTTAAGTTTCTCATTATTTTGTACATAATTTGCTTTTAATCTTGTAATTCTGCACACGGCATTGTGACCGTATGTGCCGCCGATGTGAAGGCGAAATAAAGTTCAAAGTTCACGGACAACAGTTATTACGTGGGTAACAAGCAGCATGGGCTACATGTAAAGTTGTGTACACCAACAAAAGTTCCTGAAACTCCTGTTATGGATCTCTCATACCTGATCTGATCAGGTATACTGTATGTTGTATTGACTTTATGCCACATTTATGCCTGTTTTCTGTATTATCTCCTTAGATATGTCTATTTATACCGTACGTCCGTACCTATGAGTACCTACTAGTATTATAAATCAGCTAATGATTGTATAATTGTCTCTGTACCATATTCATGTAATCTGTAGGGTCCATTTGAAACAAGTGTGTATTACCGCATTCCTGGCCGTCACGTCTGCCCCATGACGAATCAGAAGCTCACAAGTCCCGGTGTGGCCCCGGACAGCAGCCAGATGCAAGGGTGTGTCCTGGAATTGTACAGGGAGGAAGGTCAGGGTCAGTAGGGACGGGAAGTGACGTACACGTACATTTCCGCTCATCAACCTCGGGTGAGGTTTATGCGTTGATAGAGGCTAATTTATGAATAAAATTTGTGCATGTTCGGGTTGGTTCGATATTTCAGCAAAATAACTGCTCCTGACTTCACGTTCCTGCCAGACTCCGGCCATGTACTTTAAGACTTTGGTATTTCTTATTTATACCAAAGAGTCTTATTTAATCAGCCAGAATAACCACCGTTCGGCGTAAAACACCAGCTTAGCAAGCACACCGCTGGCTATGTCACAGAGAGTGAGGTCGCACCTAAACCATGTATAGTATGATGTAATACACTGTACAGTACATTTGTGTAACTTAACTAACTTGTTACATTGAAGGTTGGATTGTGAAGTTTGTATTTACTGATTACTGGTACAGAAATGGGCATGTTTAAGGCTGTTTTTTTTAAGAAATAAGAAAAAACATCCTAGTTCTTTAATTGCCCTGGCGAAGGTATGTTTTTTATCATAGGCACAGAAGTGTGTAGTGTAGTAGACATGTAGTCAATGACTTATCATGATCAAGTTCACATTCATGTAATTTCTGGAGTTTATTTGAAACAAGTGTGTATTACCTCAGTCCTGGCCGTCACGTCTGCCCCATGACGAATCAGAAGCGCACAAGTCCCGGTGTGGCCACAGAAAGCAGCCAGATGCAAAGGTGTGTACTGGCCCTGTACAGGGGGAAGGTCAGGGTCAGTAGGGATGGGTTCAACACGGACAACGGTTATCACGTGGGTAAGCTACAGTATGGGCTACATATAAAGTTGTGTTAAGAAGGTTATAACCTGCTTGGTTGTGTACACCAACAAAAGTTCCTGAAACTCCTGTTATGGATCTCTCATACCTGATCTGATCAGGTATACTGTATGTTGTATTGACTTTATGCCACATTTATGCCTGTTTTCTGTATTATCTCCTTAGATGTGTCTAATTACGTCCGTCCGTACCTAATGAGTACCTAATTAGCTTATGTTTGTGTAATTGTCTCTGTACCATATTCATGTAAATCTGTAGGGTCCAGTTGAAACAAGCGTGTATTTAATACCTCATTCCTGGCCGTCACGTCTGCCCCATGACGGATCAGAAGCTCACAAGTCCCGGTGTGGCCCCCGAGAGCAGCCTCATGCAAAGGTGTGTCCTGGTACTGTACAGGGGGGAAGGTCAGGGTCAGTAGGGATGGATTCAACACAGTTATCACGTGGGTAAGACTCAATATGAGATGAAGTTCCGTCGATCACCAGCAATTTCTCGGATCTCCAGCTACGATCCCGCCATAGCCTGACAGGTGCAAACTTTCATTTTATTTTATTCAGTGAAGAAAACAGGAGGGATGTGTGGCGCTGTACTGAAATTAAATCACTACTTACGTTACATCTCTAGAAAGAAACGAGTGAAGTAGAAAAAACAAGAGTTCCGCGATCTCATACCTTCGCCAAATGATGTTAACCCTTGCGGTTGACGAATTATACAATTTAATCATCGATTTGTAAACAAGAGCCTCATTTGCATGGATTATATCAGTTGATCATATTCAATCTCCACCCAATGACAGCCTTATTTTAACAAAAAGGCTATTATAGCACTTCTTCATAAATTATGCAAATGAGGTCGATTTGAATAAATTATGCTTATTGATGTTCAGCTCCACTTAACTTCCAAATGTGGCAAGTATGAAATTCCCAACAGTTGCAACTATGAAATTATAAAAAATTGCAATTAATTATGCAAATTAGGTCCTCATTTACATAATCTATATCCTCAGATGTTTTATCTCGTTCTCAAGTAGATGTCACAAGTGTTTCATAGTTCTATTATCGAACAAAGCAGATTTATAGAATTTCCTCATTAATTATGCAAATTAGCTCCTGATTTGCATAATTGTCATCTGATTATGTCAAGCATCACTTCAACTACCTACATACTAAAGATCATGACAATCCGTCAACTGGTTCTTGAGTTATCATCCTTCGAAATTTTTTCAACAAATGCTGAGTGGAGAACCCTGACACGGGAACCACGAGTCACCCAGTCAGGGTTCAGGTCAGGAGAAGTCAGGACTGAGTTATTTCTACTCACCCCGTCCCTCGCCTCCAGGTCGGCACCGTGTTCGATCAGCAATGCCGCCACTTCAGTCTGCCCGTACCTGCTGGCCACATGCAGGGATGTCTGGTCATCCTGGATAGAACAACAGTTGGGATGATAACCGGTTACAAAACGACTGTTTGAGCCATACGTTTATAGAACATTATTTCAGTCAGAATGGATATGTTACGGAAATGTGACAAGGGAACCACGAGTCACCCTGTCAGGGTTCAGGTCAGGAGAAGTCAGGACTGAGTTATTTCTACTTACGTCGTCCCCCGCCTTCAGGTCGGCACCGTGTTCGATCAGCAATGCCGCCACTTCAGTCCGCCCGTGCTCGCTGGCCACATGCAGGGCTGTCCGGTTAGACTGGATAGAACAACAGTTGGGACGATAACCGGTTACAAGGCGGCTGTATATAGGCCGTGCGTTTACTCAAAATGACATATCCCGACAGCTTTTGTTACCGAAAGAAATATATGCATGATGATACCTAGTGTTTGTTTTGGCCACCGCTTTAAGCAATCCCTTAACGTAATCAGGCCGTTTTAGACTTCGTAATTCGTAGGCAGCCTCCGCAAAAATCAACGTAATTCGTAATAGGACATTAGCCGCAAATCGTAAAGTCGTAATCAGCTCTGAGACTTTAACGTAATTCGTAATAGGCGGCGAAAATTTTGCGTAATTCGTAATCACTACCCCCCCCCCCCCCATCATCAGGCTATCCTTTAACCGAGCAACTTTACAGCTTTAGTTTGCATATTGTCAAAAACGGTTTACAAGTCAGAGTTTCGGATCATTTAAACAATTGGTGTTCATCATGTTCTGCTTTCTTTCAACATCTAAATAGTACAGTGAACTAAGCTAAATGGCTTATGTCAACGACAACACTTAACAAAATGTGATACATCTAACAGAAATACGCAACAGTAAGGTAATGTCTAATACAGATTCGACGAAAAGAAAAAACAGTAATAATGCTGGACTGCGAGTCTGTAACCTTGCATGAACTAACAGTTTGCTTACCCATCTCCTCTGGGCCCTGAGGTCCACCCCAGCGTCCAGCCCCCTCCTCACAGTCTGCACGTCACCTTTCTGCACAGCCGTGTAGAACGTGTCCAGGTCCATCTCCTCATTACCTGCTGGGGTGACATGGCAGTTCAGCAAGCTTACGGTGGATAGCGTACCTGGTCTATACATATGGGTCCTTATTTCAAGATCAGCCGGCTACTCTGTATTCCTACTATGGAGGCGAAGGCTTGAATGCTAACAAGCCACGTGTACGCAACAACGGCAACACAGTCTTCACTTAACTTTGCTAGTCACCATTGTACCGGGCAGGCAGAAAATGTAATGATGCCTTACCACGCAAAGGTGATGGAAAACTGTATACCCCATTCTATTATAACCTTACAAAGTGACGTGGTTTTGTTACCCAATGAGATGTATTTGTTACCCAATCAGGTATCAGACGTTAAATGTCAAATGTTGACTCTTGATGTCTTGAAGAAGAGAGAGAACTGAGTTGATCTGGTTTATTTGATTACACTCATAAGATAAACCAGCGCGGCACAAGGAGTGTAACGTTACTCTACAAGACTGGCGAAAGTAAAAATGCTCCGTAATATGACGTTATACATTCACGTCCTATGCCGGGGTTAATGTTTACAATGCGTTCCCGAGCTGTACTTAAGTTATTTATGCTCAAGAGTTGTGTTCATAAGGCGGGAAGTTCAACATTCAAACTGACTTGAAGTGCGAGTTCCTAATATAAGCCTCCTGTCGTGCGATTCACCCCGACTTAAAACTTAGAGGCAGCCAAGTGAATGTCGTAGACTCGACTAGAGATTTGCCAAACTTAAGACAGTGGTCTTCACGTCTTACATACATACCGGGGGCAAACGGATGAAAAAACAGACGTCAGGAAGACAGAACTGTTACAGTAATATCTGATATGTTGCACCCTACCTTCAGCCACAGCGGATCAGGCAGCTGTTCCTGGGATCCCTGGTGTTGGTCAATCCGCTAACTTGGACCAGAAGACAGAGCAAGCGAAGAGCCCAACATGGCGGACAGCCTACCACCTTGGGAGTAACACAAACATTGACGCCTTTTGTACCGGCGACAAAACAGGTGTAAACAGGTGTACTAGTAACCGGAAACCGTGACCTTCTGTGACCTGCTCCATGTTTGTCGTCCATTGAACGGTAAACTCAAGTGTGTTGAATGCGCGCAACTCCAGCCGTGCATGGCCGATCAGGTACCTGCTCAATTGGGCTCCTGCATGGTGTTGTTTATCCACTGAGTTAGCGGAGACGGGCCCGGGGAAAAGCTAAACTTTGAAAATGGCGCGCTGGGCCGAGTCTTCACTTTGTAACAGCGAGTATATAGGTGTAACAGCGAGTATATAGGTGTAACAGCGAGTATATAGGTGTAACAGAGTCATATAGGCGTCACTAACTACCCGCCCAATGGATTCTGGAGCTTTTGGCAAAATGGTTTGTGCGCTGGTTGTGAGCGACGCGGGTTCGATTCCCGGGGGTCAGAGTCAACCTTAGAGTTACTCCTTTCTCTGTGTTATAACTTAATCGGTATTTGTCGTCCCGTTCAGAGCTATCAAAATCACTATTTGCCCTGAAACGCAGGAAAAGGTCAAATAGCGGAACACAGAAAACCGCGAGTGACAAAGACCAAAGGTGTGCATTTTAGGTTGGCTCGTCCAGTTTTGTTACGGTCTGCTAAATGTATGGGAACTCGACCCCCCCCCCCTCAACAAACTAGACCTTCTGGTACGTAATACGCGTCCGGCGTTGCTCTCTACCATACGTTACCGACATACATTTTGTAGATCCCCTAATTAACACACAAACACACCGGTAGGAAAGCTGCCCGACACGGTTGTAGATTATTGTTAAGTCTTTCATATACTTTAATTCTTGTTGCTAAAATTCAACATTGTGCGTTTAATGATTTCATTCTCTGGGTACTCGATCTATTTTCTCAATACTTGCCATTGATGCATGGGAGGGGATGAGATGCCGTATTTCTGTGTAGAAACAACCAGACTAGAGCAACCTACTAGAATATCAACTTCCCGACGTTAGCAAAAACACACCATGGAGAACAATAGCGGCTCAGTACATGCGGCAAGTATCATGCGCCGACCGTGCTGAGGATGGTAATGGTAATGATGATGATGTAATGATGGTGATGATGTTGATATGACGATGGTAATGGTAATGATGTTAATGATGATGTTGATATGATGATGATGACGTGTATGATGATGGTGATGATGTTGATGATGAGGATGGTGATGTGGATGATGTTGTTTATGATCATAATGATGATGTGTATGATGATGTGGATGATGAAGTGGATGATGATGTTGATGATGATGACAGTGATAATGTTGTTAATGATGTTGATGAGGATGATAGTGATGATGGTGGTGAGGATGATGGTGATGATGATGAGGATGATAGTGAGGATGATGGTGATGATGACAGTGATAACGATGTTGTTAATGATGTTGATGATGATAATGATGTTGATGAGGATGATAGTGATGATGGTGGTGATGATGTTGATGGTGACAGTGTTAATGATGCTGTTAATGATGTTAATATGATGATGATGAAATGTACACAATAGCTTCCCCCCAACCAGTATTGCCCCTGAGAAGTTCTATCGATCACCTGTCAGTTTGACCGGATTGTCACCTGATCTGGGACCTGTTGTTTATATCTACAGAACTTAGACCTTATAATCACGTGATTCATTAGTGATTAACTAGCGAGCGATGCAGCTTCATTGTCAAAACGTGACCGTGCAGAGCACAGCAGCAACATTTTCACATCACAAATCCTGTTTTCTAACATACATTTGCTGAGTTGATAAACCCTTGTCCTGCGGAGCACGACAATTGTTGTTCTGCACATACAGTACCATCTATATAGCAACCTGCATAGTTACAATTTGGGGGTATTTCTTGTGCAACGCATCACATCACATCGCAGCAAAACGCAACGAATGCGGAAGTAACTATGCCACCGCAGGGCAAAAAAAGTCGGGGGTCTATGACCTGATTAAGACATGAAATTAACAAGAAATATTGTGTAAAAAAATACCATCAGGACAAGGGTTAAAGTCGAAGGAACTTATAGATTGCACATAAAGGTGACAATGTCTGATTGTCAACTTGAACTTGAATGTAAGCTCCAGCACCCAGTGCCTCATGCTTACATTTCAAGCCTATCAGATTGTAATGTGCGTAAAGATGTAATTGCAGTAGATTGCACATAAAGGTTTCTAGTTTCACATCAAATCCCTGATTTCTAACATACCTATACATTTGCTGAGTTGTGTTTAAATTGAATGAACTTATTAGTAGATTGCACATAAAGGTGACAACGTCTGATTGTCAACTTGAACTTGAATGTAAGTTCCAGCACCCAGTGCCTTTTGCTTACATTTCAAGGCTATCAGATTGTAATGTGCATATTACTAAGAACTGTAATTGTAATATTTTGCACATAAAGGTTTCTAGTTTCACATCAAATCCCTGATTTTGCACATACATGTACATTTGCTGAGTTGTGTTTAAGTTGAAGGAAATTATTAGTAGATTGCACATAAAGGTATAATATTGACAACATCTGATTGTCAACTTGAATGTAACTTCAAGCACCCAGTGCCTTATGCTTACATTTCAAGGCTATCAGATTGTAATGTGCATATTACTAAGAAGTGTAATTGTAATAGATTGCACATAAAGGTTTCTAGTTTCACATCAAATCCCTGATTTCTAACATACATAATATATATACATTTGCTGAGTTGTGTTTAAATCGAAGGAACTTATTAGTAGATTGCACATAAAAGTATGATATCAGCAACGTCTGATTGTCAACTTGAACTTGAATGTAAGTTCCAGCACCCAGTGACTCATGCTTACATTGCAAGGCTATCAGATTGTTATGTGCGTAAAAGATGGATTTGCAGTAGATTGCACATAAAGGTAAAATCTTGTCATTTGACCCTGAATATGGAGTCTGATTTGCTAGTTTGGGCCATGATTTGGTAACCAGAGTCTTTGCTGCAGTTCCTGAGAATGTCGGTAGGAGCTGCAGTTCCTGAGAGTGTCGGTAGGTGAGCTTCAGCTGACGGCTGTGTTGAAGGTGAGGCAGACGGGGATGTGGTCCGTCAGTCTGGCCAGCTGCGTCACCAGGGTGTACCTCTCCACACACTGCATGCAACAAACAAACAAACAAACAAACAAAGGTGGTCAACAACATGTGAAGCCACATTTCACAGTTTACACGAGGAATGAAGAAAAAAGAGATACAATGTGAAGATGGTGTTTATGACAATTATTTGTACAAAATGTAATTTTGAATGGGGTCTGCAGTATGTCTATTCCCATCAGGCTCTGTCACTTGCAATCGAGCTGCTCTTAGGTGGATAGTCACCATGGCTGTCGGATAACTTTTCCCAACTGTTACACATCCTCTAGTTTCTGTTACAGCTTGTTTCAAAGCCAGACTTTGCCCGTGAAGTGTAAAGAAGAGTCCCTCACCACATCTCTGCCACCCCCCACCCCGTCAGGCCGGTAAATTTTCCAGAACAATGCCTGTCTCAAATCTATGTTCTTGGATACGCAGTGTTCAGAAGTGTAAAGAAGAGTCCCTGACTCACCACATCCCCCCGCCCCCGTCAGGCAGGTACATGACGAAGTCTCTGTACCTCGGAAATACAGGGGAACTTAAACACAGGATTATTCCTGACCCTAACCCTGACCTTATCTCTCTAGAACTAGATAGGCACGGTTCTGGCTATGATCCTTCACTCACCACATCCCCCCGCCCCCCGTCAGGCCAGTACATGACGTAGTCTCTGTACCTCGGAAATACAGGGGAACTTAAACACAGGATTATTCCTGACCCTAACCCTGACCTTATCTCTCTAGAACTAGATAGGCACTGTTCTGGCTATGATCGTTCACTCACCACATCCCCCCGCCCCCCGTCTGGCCGGTACATGACGTAGTCTATCCGGCGCCGCCCCGCGATGTCGGGAACGTCCGCCTCCTCCGCCGGCGACTCCGGCACGCTCCACACCATGTCCATGTTCGCGTCGGTCACGTCTCCGTCCAGCAGGTACCGCGCCTGCAACCGCCTGCTCCGCAGCGCTGCACGCAGCTTCTCCGGAGTCGAGATGGAAGTCTCCCAGAACGTGCACTGCCGAAGCTCCGTACCTGGGAAATACAGGGGAACTTTAACCTAACCCTAACCTTAACTCTTACCTTAACCCTAACTTTATCTCTCCGCAGTCGAGATGGAAGTCTCCCAGAACGTGCACTGCCAAAGCTCTGTGCCTGAGAAACACAAGACTCTAACCTTAACCTTAACCCTAACCATAACCCCAACCCCAATCTTAACTCTCCGCAGTCGAGATGGAAGTCTCCCAGAACGTGCACTGCCAAAGCTCTGTACCTGGGAAATACAACACTTAGTGAACTAAACCTTAACCCCGACCCTAACCTTAACTCTAACCTTAACCTTAACCCTGACTCTAACCCTAACCTTGACCCTGACCCCAACTCTAACCTTAACCCTGACCCTAACCTCAACTCTCCAGAGTAGAGATATAGAAGACTCCCGAAACGTGCACTGTCGAAGCTCTGCATCTGGAAACATGGCAGGGAACGGAAATTAACCTTACTTAACCTTTACCCACGATTCATATTAACACTCCCCCTGATGACCGAACCATAACCAGTTCTTATGTCCTCTCTTTTAACACACACACACACACACACACACACACACACACACACACACACACACACACACACACACACACACACACACACACACACACACAAACACACACACACACACACACACACACAAACAAACACACATACACACACACACAGACACAAACACACACAAAAGAATAATTCTGGTGAACCCCTCTTCAGTGTGTGTAAATGTTTGTACCTATTGTCCACGGCTTGTCCCTGCCCGGTCCGGCCCTACACACGTCCACATACTTCTCCATCAGGGGGTGTTCCCGTGCAGTCTTCTCACCTGGAGAGAGAAACGTTCGTTGGAAAATTTGGAACAGTACAACTGCTAGCCTGATTAGCTCAGCAATCTCAATAGAAAATATCTGAGATAAGGAATTGCCAACTAAATCTTTCCTACAAGATCGTCATGATCTTACAAAGGTTTGGGCAACTTTTACCCACTACAGGGGTCACAGATGCAGAAAGCATTTCCTCCCCAGTACCTGGCGACAAGTTACTCTAAACACAGACTAACCCCCCTCCCATCCCTTGTCTCGGGTACATTGGAAACCCCCAAGTATTGTCATAGTCATGTATTTGGCAGGATCTATCTGGCTTGACATCAGTACCTGGTGACATGTTGTCGAAGTTGAAGTCCCCGCACAGGATATCGAATGCCTGGATGTCGTCGCTGGCGAGCGTCCGGCACCGGAAGTCCTCCGTCCACGTCAACAGCTCGTCTAGCTGCCGCGGGAGGATCTCAAACGGACCTGAAGCAAAGAGGTGGGCAGGGAACGGGTTAGAGGTGGGAACCGGCAGGAAAGTAAAGACAGAGTACCATGATACATGTGCTGGTAGTACATGTAGTGATTACCAAATACAAATACAAAATATTTTAAAGATTATAAATAGATGAAAAATGTTTTTAAAATGTACAATATATTGCATCATGATCTTAGAATGTAGTTAGTAGTAAAACAAAATAAACAAATAAACAAAAATGGTTCTGTAGTGAACAGGTCAGAGTTGGGTACTACCACCAAAGTACAGACGTGCAGAATCCGGAGTACCACCCTACTGGTAGTATTGATTGCCAAATACAGAGGGTCAGCGTAAGTCAGTGATTATGCCTGCTAGAGCTAAGTAGAGTTAAATATCAGTTTTTAGTCTGTCCGCTGCTCTGAGGTAAATAACTTGATGTGGATGATCAATGCTGACAGGATGGAGGTCAGACTACAAGACCATGTTACAGAGAGTATAAGTATATGATTTGGGGCAAAATTTGGAAGATGTCAAAGATTACAGAATTGATATAGAATTGTTGTAGACCGAAGCCATACCTTGGTAGGACTGCATGTGTGTAGTGGTGATGTAACCTACAGCGTCTCGCCCGTCCTGGGTCCTCCCGAGGAACACCTGAAGAGAATGAGAGACAGTGTTCTCATACTAGCATGAAAGTTCATCTGATCTGAGTTGGTAAAATATATGATGAGAATTAAACTCTTCTCCAAGTCAATAAAATTGACTCACCAGGAATTTTTGTTCAAATCACTTGTGGGTGAACTCCGTACCTTGACCTTGGCTGGCTTTGCAAGCATAACTATAACAAGATTAGAATTATACACCAGAAGCACAGTTCCGACCGTACCTTGACCATGAGTGCGCCCTTGGCGGCCCACCTGTCCTGTTTGCGGGCTGCGGAGAAGGGCCGGAACTCGGCGGCGAGGACCGGATAGCGGCTGGCGAACAGCAGCCCGCTGTGAAACGCCCAAATGTTCGTGCTCCAACTCCACCTGCCTGCGGGCAGGAAAAAAATGGTCGTTCATGGCGTCTATGGCGGGAAAAATGGACAGTTGTGATGGAAAACATGGTCTGTCATCAGTCAAACAACTTTATAAGGAGGTTATGTTTTCAGTAGCATTTGTTTGTCTGTGAATAGCATAACTCAAGAAGCTATGGATGGATTGCCGTGAAACTTGGTAGGTGGGTAGATCTTGATGAGACCTAGAAATGACTAGATTTTGGGCCCATGTCGTCTGTTGGGGGAAACAGGGCCAGTCATCAGTCAATCGTTTTTTTTCTATTTTTTGCAATATGTAAAAGATATCAGTGAGACTGTTTTACCTGGATCATAGATGATGTGGCGGAAATGCAAACATAGGTCGGCATGCAACCAGCCTTTGCGTGGCATCTGTGATGGGTTTTGCTGAGTTTGCCAGTAGATCAAAGGACTTTGGGCACTTGCACAGAGTTTCTTTGTCTTTGTGCTGACAGAATGACAGGAAGTAAGATACGCATGACTCTTACCTGGCTCGTAGATGACGTGGCCGAAATGCTGGCGTAGCCCGGCAACCAGCCTTCGCGTGGCGTCCTGGTCGAACACTTCCTGGCAGCAGAGGAAGTCCAGCGCCGGGAACTGCGACTCCACCTCGTGTGAGAACTGATCCTCTCCGACGGGATCGGGCGCGGCCGACGGTAAGGCGCCCCGGGACGGAACGGGGCTGTCCGGCGGTGGGAAGGCATTCTGGGGTGCGGGTCGCACGCTTTTTCGGGACCGGAGGTTGTAGGGAGTCTCCCCGTGCAGGGGGCCGTTCGGCTGGCCATTCTGGGTGGGGGGAGGGGCAAGGTTCCCCCGTCCCTTGGAGGGGGTGTAGCCGGGGGGAGGGGCGAGGTTCCCCCCCTGCCCCTGGGATGAGACAATCCGTGATGCGATCTCCCCCGCTCGCCAGTAGCCATCGCTCAGGTTGTTGAACCTGCAGGGGTGGGTGATAGTTCACTCTTAGTCTTTTAAGGCCGATTTCTACAATTTATTCAGCCTACAAAAGAGTTAACTTTGTGTGAACTAAGTTCACTTAGTAACAGGAGTATCGATCATATCCAGAACTGCGCCTGGGTAGTTCTATGCCTGAATGGGTTAGGGTTAAGATCAGCCACGGTTCTGGATAGTTTCTATCATATACAGAACCGTGCCTATCTATGCTGAATGGTTTAGAATTAGGATCAAGCACGGTTCTGGATAATCTCCACGTATCCAAGAACAATTAAGTTTGCTCCAGGCATGATCCAGGTTTGCTTCCATATACACATGAACTATCCATAACGGTGCCAGCTCTGGATAAAGACTTACAGTTCTGGATACAACAAAGAGAGAAGGTACATGTATAAGCTTGTACCGAAGGAAGAACGCCAGACTTGCCACATTGTACAAGATAACCAACAATGTTATTTCTGTGCCGCACGCATCTAGAGTTGTCCCGGCGACTCGATGCTCCCGCCGCACCAACCACGCTCTCAAGCTGCAGACCATCGCGAGTAGGAACAACTTTTACAGGCTCTCGTTCTTCCCTCGTACCATCAAAGAGTGGAACGAACTTGAGCCTGGTGTGGCGGAGGCGGGGTCCCTCGCCCAGTTCAAATCTGGACTGGCGAGGACCCTGCTGCATTGAGTCGCCCCTACACGTCTTGTATATATGTATATATATATGTCCTACTAACACACTAAATGCACTGTCTTGTCCTTTACACCAACAGACTCAGTTATTTACGTTCCGTAGTGTCCCCTCCTTTAGTTGCCCTTGTTTTTACTTGTACCGGTCACTTGTTTTGTAATTAACAACATGTGCAGCTGCTAGTAATCCAATGTCAATATTGGGCTCAGCAGTACTTAAGATGATGATGATGAAGCTTGTAAGGAGAAGGGTCAGAGGTTAGCGATGAAGATGGAGAGGTCGTTACCATGGTGATGCAGGTCACCTGTCTCACCTGGCGCAGGCGTCCGGCAGCAGACACAGGTTGGTGGTGCAGAGGGAGAACTTCGGTTTGAGACCCACCTCCTCCGGGCTGGGAACATCCGGGGAACTGCAGTACACAAACGGGCTCCTGCGGCGGGGAATGTGATAGTAAACATTTGTTTGGCCTGGGTTTGAAAGCTACATAAGACATAATGAAGAATTAGTTTTTATGTGTTGTACATGTTGTAATTGTCGTGAATCTGTATGTTTTGTTTGTACCTACGTTGTATCTTTATGTACTATGTAACTGTAAGGTCAGCACAATTCAGCGGTCCATAATTTTTTATGTACTGCTGCTATGCTGACCACTGTTTTGAATAAAGAATAAAGAAAAGAATAAAGAAGACAATTAGTCTTGAAATCTATAACAGAGTGAATATTGATATCATTTTGTTTGGAAAATTAAATGAACTAGTTAAATGAACTAGTTGCATGTGACGTCATTATCAACTGTACATGCATATTACAAGTTCACATTTACCTGGCAACTCCCTAGACGTTAAGCCATCCAACATGGTGGACAACTCAGCATTGTCACATGAGTGCAAACACCCTCAGGGTGCAGCTCGTCAGCAGTATGTACTAGTATCTGGCCTGCGCAAAACCCTGATTTTTCACAGTTTTTGTCAGATGTTTGGTCAACATTCCATCAGAATTTTGCCTTTTACAGACATCTTTTCTGACACAAGCTAAGGAAACTACAGACAGGATGTTAATATATACGCGAATACAACCTTATATGAGACATTCTGCCAAAGTGCTATGCACAATACATTACAGGTTTCGCGCAGGCGCAGTACGTTCTGCCGACATGCTAAGAGAACCTACCTGAAGGGTGAGGTCAGCATCCGGAGAGTCCATCCCAGGACGGTGAGGGGGAGGGTCAGGATCATGAGGAAAGCGAAGACCGGGCTGACGAACACCGTCTGGGCGATGAACCAGTGTTGCCATGGAAACTCGGACGACAGGAGGCGGAAGCCGCACATGAGGCGGCCGAAGCTGCGGTAACCCGGCAACAGCAGCCAGGAGGAGAGGAGATGGAGGAGGATGAGGGGCAGGGAGGAGAAGGGGGCCGTGTGCAAAACGGAGTGTGCCGTGTGCAGATCGGAGCGTGCCGTGTGCAGCTGCATGATGTGAGTCTTTTAAGGGATGGAAACAGGTGGGTCCAAACCTGGGAACAAGAATACTATTAGATGAATTGTTCAGCCAGTATATGTTACATGGGGATATGGAAATAGCTCAGGTTAAACATCTGCTGGTGATCATCCACAACATTGACAGAATTCATGACCTATTCCTCTTTTTGCCAAGCTGATTTCTACTAGTGTGGATAGGGCATTACCGAATGCGCACAAATGTATTACCAACTTGCCCCATTGCATATCTGGTCAACTCAGCCCACCGTCCTGGTCGACTGTTTTTTTTTTAAAATCAGGTGAAAATTTATGGTATGCCTACGCTGATGTTATCCATAAAAATTACTTGCTGTGGCCTAAGGCTTCATGAGCATAATCTCCTACGCTAACCACTAGAAATTAACCAAACCCCACAAAAACATGTGCACATGAAAACACCCATCCTAACATCTGCTTGGTGCCCACATAAATGTTTTCGAACCAAAGCGGCAGAAACTGGGGCAAAGTGCACATTTCAAAATATGACTTTTGGCAGTCATTTCAGTGACCTACAGCACACTGACCCCAGTCCTGGCACACACATACAGACAGTATCAATCAATAGTTCGTACTTATAAACCTGCTTTTCTGACAATTCTCCAGTGTTGCTGACAAATTGTAGTGGATGCTACCTGAAACGTCTGACCGTTTCCAAAATCATAGCCAGTTGCTTGAGTAACTGTTTTTTGGTGTACCTTATTACCTGTATGTCTACTATTACCTTTGAACACCGACGTATCCAGACAGTACCCACAAGTTGTGGATGACAGCTCAATGCGTCACCTGTCGGCAGACAGGTGTGCATACAGGTGTGCAGATGACAGGTGTCAGTTGTAAGTTGTAACCAGTGCCTCCAGTACTCCCCCTGCAGGTGCCAAGGCAACCTTGCTAAGGGCAGGAAGGGTCAAAGGATCAAAGCTCAACTGATCGCAGGTGAGATTACCGACTAGTGGTGTACACACTTTGGGCTCTATGCAGCTGAGTAGTTTGGGCCAGTGGAATACTATTTTGTGCATGACATCTATGCGCACATTTTCTTGTCCCATGACATGTCGGGCCATAAATTCATATTTTTATTGATTCAGCCAAGAAACCACATATCTTCTACGTATACAGTGCTTTCTTTCATGTATTTCTGGGTCAGTGTGCCATTGACTTGGAAATATTTTAATATCAGGTGAATGTCAGAATAGCTGATGCAATTATGCCATGCAATTTATAGTGGAGTGAATGGTTTGGGTTTTGACAATATCATGCAAATCCTAGGTTTATGCCGATGTCAGTGCTGGAAATAGTTGGAGAGCACTGTATACCACTTTGATGATGTTCAATGACATGGATTGATGGAGCTATGTAATTTGAGTATTGAGCATAACGTTACTCACGGTCGCTAGGTCCGCGGGTCCTGGGTGCGGCCTGGGCGGCGGCAGGGGCGCAGCGGCCCGGCGGCGGCTGGCATCGGGGCGGCGGAGTCAGGTATTCCCGGGCAAAGCGGTAAAATATTAGCGCCGAACTGTGTACATACAAGCCCGGGTCAACATCCGTACATACTCACCCTGCCAACGTCTATCAGCTGGTGGACGGAACCATTCACTCGCCTACTAAGGGGTGTCAGGGTAACTAGTGCAGTAAAATGCGTAAACAGGGGGCAGAAAAATGTTTAAAGTATTCATTTGGTTTTCCTTTTGAGTATTAAATTATGAACTAGAGATTATGAAGATGTTTTTTTCTGCACAAAAAGACATATTAATAAAGGGCTAAATTTATAACGGGCTGGAGTTCCCGCCATATTTGGACTCTTCCAGTCCTGAAAGTCAGCTGGCGGGACACAAGACTTCTGGAGTAGGTAGGCGTATTTTGTGCCTTCTAAGAAGGAAATCCTAAAACTACCCACGAATTCTACAATTTGTCTGTTCCTATATAAAAAAATTTCTTTCGTTTGACAGTAACAATATCACATACAATCTGCATCTACATCAATCGATAGTTTCTACAAATTTCCGACGTCACCCCCATTTTGCAGAATGGTATGTTCAGGCCCAGTGGCATAGTGGAACAAACCATTCAGATTCAGGGATCCCAATCTACCCAAGCAATCTATATAAAAAGAAGTATTTTAAGAATATATACAAAACATATAAACCCAAGTAGATTGGAAAATAAAACAAATATTGCTAAAGTCATAATGGTTCATTCATTTTGATTTTCACAGGTTGATATCTATATATATATAAAAAGAAAACAAAAGCTAAACATAAATCAAAATGGTAGAACCCACTTATTGTTCATGACAGTCACAAGATCTGAAGGTGTCTGCCTCCTAAAATACCTGGCAGAGGCTAACATTGGTGCCATAGACGCCATCTACAGCATCTAAATCTCGGCATCAGACCAGGTGGGTGTGAACGGGAGAGAGTTATGTTGTACCTAGCTTATATAAGCGGTTATGTTGTCAAAACTTTTGGGTATTTTTGCCACCTTAACAAGTGCCCCCTTTATATAATAAGTACAAGTACATACCCCCCTCCCCCATCGAAGAAGTTAGAAGCAAGCAGCTGCTTGTTGATTCAATTTCTGTCTGTTCCTGATTGTTGTAAGATCTCCTGAGTGTCAGTTCCAAAGTGCAGTGACTATTGTGGTTGTGAATAACGTCATAATTTTGTGGGCTGCAGGGACACTAGAAACATGACAAGAAAACTTGTTGCTGGACAAAAGAACAGATAAAAGAAAACATTTTACCGTTTATGGAGGTTTATTGAGCAAAAGCTCTCCTTTAGCTGCCCACCCGAGGGTGGCAGCTATAAAAATTTCTTCCAGGAGAGGGTACATAAGACATAACAATACATCACGTACAATTACATACTAGTATACATTTACATTACATAGTATTTGTAGCTTTGTAGTCAATAATTTTCTAAGGTTGGGGTCAGACATGGAATGTGGACTTGTGTTTTCAGGGAAGGAACCTGTCATGGCAGATGGAGGAAGAGGCCCCCCCAGACCCCCACCC
>NW_017804109.1:2505234-2510955 GCF_001625305.1 Branchiostoma belcheri
CAACTTAAATAAATAACCCTGCCTTTATTGCAGCATTGCGCCGCCTTGTGCGTCTCTTGTACTTATGTAAAGTCCACACAATTCAGTACTACGTACACCTGCTATGTTGACTGTTCTTAATAAAATTGAAAAATTGAAAATTGCATACACTATAGTGACGTACTCCTACTGTTGTTATTGCAGCATTGCACTGATCATCCTGATCGTGGTTGTGAAAGTGATCATCCTGATCTGCTGGCTGTGCGGGCGGAACAAACGCCAGGGCTACGTCCGGTTGCAGGGCGGCGCGGGGAACACGTACCACGCTACTGTCGCCACGGAAACGGCACCATACCCCGCCCCGTACCCCGCCCAGCCTTCAGCCCCGCCCCCCTACCAGAACCCGTACCAGGCAAAGGACTTCACCTCGGTCAGTCAACTTCAACTTCCAACATGAACTTTTCTGTGCTTTGCACTGACATGGCAGAGTTTAACTCCCGATGCTTTTTCTGAAGAATGAAAGGATTTAGTTGCATTGTTTTAAAAAGAGAGAAGAAAGGGCAACTAACCGTAGATGATAGGTAGTATATAGTATTGTTGTAATGTATAGATTCCTAGCAATTAGCATTAGAATATACATGTAGCATTCCAGTATGCAATACTCATGTTTTGCATACTGCATGTCCTCTTGTGCATTTAGCCCATCTGGGCAAGAACATGCAATAAAGATTCATATATATTTAAAGCTTTAAATGTAGCTCTGTCTGTCAGTTGTTCACCAAATATGTCACAAATATCTCCTTTGTTCTGCATCAGTAACTGTGTTTTTTGTATTTCAGATGGCCACAGCTCCACCAGCCTACACAGCAGAAAACCCTCCACCCCCTCCCTACTCTCTGTCTACCAGGACATAAACCCTGGATTGAAACTACCCGGTCCTAATAGCCTACAATACACACTACCCGGCCCTACTACTGACTGACTACAACGTAGACTCTCCATACTGTCAATACTACCCTAAAGTACTGTGGTATAAATGATCAATGTCATGTTGCCTCGTATATAGTGATGAGTTTACTGCATAATGCAGTATATTGTATGATGTTATTTAGTGGTATAACTATTCTATTTTTCCATTACTACTGTAACAGTATTTTTAAATGGTGTTTTGGGAGTCGGAGCTAATGTTGCATTCTTTTATACTTGCATGTGAATAACTGTTATGTAGAAATACATATTATGACTACTGTACTGTTATTAGAACTAGATACTAGTACTCTTATCATATACTGGTATATATATTTTGGCTATCATGAACTGATATAGGGATGTAAGGCCATATAAGTGTTCATTACTAGTATCTACTGCTGGTGTTGTAAATATTTTTGTAGAGACGTGGAATTGTCCAGTGAGTTTTTATGTGAAAGGCCGTATATTTTTGTTACTTCTGGAGCTGATGATCTAATATTTCTTGTAGTTTAATTTTGAGTGTTTCTGTATTCAACGCTCAACTAACAGGATCTAGGAAAGACCGAGGTGTGAGCTCACAAGCGACTTTCCAGGTATCATCTGGAGGGTACTGTGGTGGAATAAGTGCCTTTTGTGTTTCATGATGGGAATAAAATGGTGGAAACGATTATGAAGAGTTGCTGTCTTTGAACTGGAGTACTTGTGGCTTTTAGAAAGGCTGAGGACCTGACATTCATGTCATTAAAACCTGACAAACTTATAAAAATGTTTTGGTTCAAGTCCAAAAAAACCCAAAAGTCAAGAACCGACTTGTTACAAAAAAAAGTCACATACCCCCTTTCTTTCCAAACCACCTAAAACCTACCATGGATTGCAAAATCTGTGCTGCAAAATGACGAAAACATTGCCATCGGGCATCAAGTGTCGGCCTCCATGTTATGTGGCCAAAGTTTTGCCCCCCCAAAAAAACATTGCAAAGTTGCCAACATGCAAGTTTGTATATGCCATGGGTTTAGACATATACAAGTCCGAAACTGAACCTAAACCTCTGGACTTGAATCCGGACCTGAACCTAAATGTGGGTTTAGGTACACGGCTCTACCTGGTGTACATAATAACAAGGGACTGACACAGCTGTAAAAGGACAATATCTTTATTCTCATTGATACATACATAATGGTAAAAAACCTATGATAGGAATGTAAGCAAAATGATAAAACACAGAAATTAATGAAATTGTAAAAGCTAATATTTTCTTCCATCACATACAAACTCTAGGTAAGATTATTTCTGGGACTACTTGAAGAAGGGAGGCCACAGACTGAAGACTCAACCAAAGGACCTGAGGTCCTTAGTGAGAAGAAAGCTGACAGTAGAGCAAGAGTCTCATTTAGATGGTTCTTAGTGATTGGAACTATCCTAGATCATGTTATTGCTATTTGTAGAAGAAATATTGTGCAAAGACTCCCATAGCTTATACCGATAATACAATTGTCTGAGGGACAAAAATGATCTGATGAATATAAATCTAGTACAGCAGTATCAAATCCTGATCAAACGTCTCTGTTGAACTGTACAAAGTTTGGTTACAAATGGTAATCCCTCGCTAGATTTTCCTACAGATATGTTACCCTTTCTACTCCCTAATTTGTACATGAGACTAAGAGTGCTAATTATCCACTAGTGCAGCAGTAAACCGAATGCTCCCCTACAATATCCACAAGTGTACTCTAGTCACAAATGTTAAACTTTGGATTCTCCATCAATTTACAATGTGGTGAGGAAAGTCCCCCGGTGAACCCATGATTTCTTTTTTTACAGTTTCCATATCAGGAATTCCTGCCTCTGCACCAACCTAAGTTCCTGCCTAAACCAATGTGGTTAAGGTAGAAACTACCGCTGAGAGTATTTGTATGAGCAGCTATACTATTATGACTTGGTGCGTGAAGCGTGTGTGGGGTGTGTTTGGGTGGTGTGTTGGGCGTGTATCGGGTGTACTTGGGTGGATCATGACTTGGTTTTGGGGGCGTGTGTCGGGTGTGTTTGGGTGGTGTGTGAGGCGTGTGTCGGGTGTGTTTGGGTGGTGTGTTGGGCGTGTGTCGGGTGTACTTGGGTGGATCATGACTTGGTTTTGGGGGCGTGTGTCGGGTGTGCTGGCGTGGATTCGGCCTGGGTGGCGGCGTGGTCCTTTATCCAAGGGTGGGTTAGAACGCTGTCCAGCGGCAGTCGTAGCATCGGGTTGTGTCGCAGGAGCTGTCAACAAAAACAACAACATGCAGACCTGTGAGACAGAGACGGGGGGCGCCACAGACTTTCTGCAACCTATAATCCACCGCTCACGGAGTCATGTGTGTTATCTGCGACAGTGACGTCACGGAAGCGGTGGACTGCTCATTCCTTGACAAAGACTGGGGTTGTACAGTCGAAAATTTGGGCGAGTCCAACTTGTTGTGTTGGAAATTGGAGCTTAAACTTGCTTCATAATGATTTCTACCAACACAGATGAACTTCCAAGATAACAACATGCAGGTTATATTACGTTGCAGGGCCAGCGATGACCCTTACCCTGGCATCATACACTGCAATGATTATTGAGGTACTGCGGAGTAAATGACAATGTATGAGGTACAAGCAGCAACTAAGAGTAGGTTTAGTTACTTTAGGCAGGAGTTGTTAGAGCACATGCGTACATAGGCACATGTTGATAGGCACGTGTGATGTTACTTTTAAATGTTAAGTTAAATGTTGTATGTAAATAATGTAATTTTGATGTAGTGTATTTGTACTATTGTAGTGTATTTGTACTATTGTTAATTACTTTAACTCCAGGAAGATTAGCTACATACTGTAAATGCATTTTTGTTCGCAAGAGTTTTAAGTCATCTCCTCGCGAAGGCTTTGACTTGACTTGACTTGACACTTTTGTTCCATACCGCCCCCCTTCCCAGCACACCATGCATATACAAAGGCAACAACAACAACAACTTTTGTAATGAAATAGAAATGATTTGTGAAGTCAAATCCCTCGCGAACTCTCAAATTGGCCGATACGGCGAAAAAAAGTCCTCGCGAACATAAATGCATTTACAGTACTTGATTTTGTACCAATGTCAAGTGTGTGTCGCTAATGGAGTTTAATAAAGCACAATCAACAACAGAACTAATATTTAGCTGATGCTGGTCGTACCTTTGATATCAAGTCCCGGGCTCCGGAGGTCACGTGCGGAGGGAATCTCAGGTCAACCTGGGGAAACAAGGCACCATGGGTAATGACCAACTGTGCTCAATTCTTCAAAAGCAAAAAAATTAACTCCAACCATTACACAGTCAGCATAAGAGTGAAGACATTTCAAACTCTTGCAGGTGTAAACTGAATAGTGAGCACGGTGTTCTCGCCAGGCCTTTTGAGCATAGGGGACCCCTATGCTGTGATTTGGATCCCTAAGCTGTCTTTCAATCAGCATAGGGGTAGTTTTTGTTTGGAGAACCTTCATAGATCTTTTAAAAAATTAACATATAACTACTATAGTATAGAGAAAACCATAACTTCACAAAATCTGTCCCTCAGAAAGTGAGGAATAGTGTCTCAGGGTGTTATGACTTTTTTTTCAGCTCAATGCGCGACTTACGCCACAGAAGTTGCACTTCTGTACATGACCCCTTTGCTGTGAAAAAATCCTGGTTAGAACCCTGGTGAGTTTGTTTGTTTATTTAGATCTCCATAGTGTGTGAGTGTCAGTGAATGATTTACATGAGGCTATTCGTAAGAAAATTCAAACTCTACTACTGGATCAGTTACGGATTTTTTTATTTCCGGACGTTTCGAGTGACATCCATCACTCTTCTTCAGCGTCACAAATGAACAGAGAACCGATTCACTCTTATATACAAGTAACTAGAAAAAACGGTTAAACAACAAGGTCCGTAAGAAGCTTTATCATGTAAAAGCACGGTTCACTCAATATACAGGTAATTAGAACTAGAAAAACCTGTTCAACAACCGTAAGAGTCTTTGTCATGTACATGAGGCTATGTTACAATACAGCTATAACGAACAAGTCTGCAGCACTCAGCACCTACCTTTGAAATCCTTCTGTAGGTTTCGCTGTGTCCTTCTGCCTCGAATGGCGGTTTGCCCACCAGAAACTCGTAGCACAGAACGCCGAGACTCCACAGGTCCACTTTCTCATCGTGCATCTTCCCTTCTATCATCTCAGGCGGGAGGTAGTCAAGGGTTCCACACAGCGTCGCACGTCTGGGAGCACAGGGGGAACACAAAGGGTTACAACTTACACACACACACACATTCACTCCTGAACTCAGGCGGGAGGTAGTCGAGGGTTCCACACAGCGTTGCACGTCTGGGAGCACAGGGGGAACACAAAGGGTTACAACTTAGACTTACTCACACCTTCACTTACACATATTCACACATTCACCCCCAAACTTACACATACACATTTACCCCTGAACTTTTTTTAGTATGTCTAACTCTAACTAGAGTCTAAGGTTAAGTGAGACACAGTACTGAATGTTTCAGAAAGACAATCTAGACAATCCTCCCCTAACACAACCTCCCAGTGTGTTTCCCTTACCTGGAGGAAGGTGCGTGGACAGACCAGCCGAAGTCTGCGATCTTCAGGTCTCCCTTCAGCCCCAGCAGCAGGTTCTCCGGCTTGATGTCTCTGTGGATCACCTTCTTCGAGTGGCAGTACTTCAGCGCATCTGCCAGCTGGGCAATGTACTGTGGGGGAGGGGGGCAGAGTTAGCTGG
>NW_017804109.1:2510975-2523832 GCF_001625305.1 Branchiostoma belcheri
GGGGTATCTGAGTTAGCAGTGTGGGGGGAGAGGTCAGAGTTAGCTGTAGAGGTAGGGTAGGGGAGTTATAATTAGCTGGTAGGAGGCCTAACTAAAGACCATAAATATCTTCCTGACATCACAAATGGATTATAACATGGGATGTCTGCCTGGCACTGGAAACAATGCCTCTGTAAAAATGAAAGCGTCCCCAACGGGGAAACGCCCACCGGACGCCGTCCCTGCCCGTCCTTAGCGGGAAACGGCGTCCTGACCGTCCCAACACAGTTGGCAGCGTCCACAAACTTCCCCCGGACGGCCGTCCCAGAAATTAGTGACGGCACCCCGTCGCTCCCAGCCCGTCCTGAACCGTCCGGCATGGAAACGGGCGTTTATTAATTAATTGACAACAGCAGCGGCCGGCACTTACGTGCTTCACGATGTTTCCCAGGGGGGTTTAGGTTTCTAACGCACATGCGCCAAGTTTGAAGGCGCTAGATTTAACGGTTACCGGGCTGGCTGGGGAACACGTCTGCTGCTCAGTCGACCTCAGTTTTTTCCATTTTGTTGGATTGTATGCAATTTTGGAGAATGGATTTCAGTCATACAAGCAGCTATATCTATCGTCGACGCTGCACACAAGTTTTGGCATCTCCAGCGACTGACTAAAATGTCAAACGAGGTGTTCCAAGAATGTAATTTGTAAACAGCGGCCGCCAGAATTTTGGGTGTACCGAAGCAATCTGTCTCGGCGATTCTTTTTCGAGGATACTCGGTAAGTGGACAAGAATTTCTCGTTGTCAAATGTTACAAGGGAACTGTGTAAGACAGTGTTACAATTGCCACAACAGAACATTAGTTAATTCCAGGGGCTGCTGAGAAGTTTGCGGTTATATTTTGTTCGTCCTCCCCGAGACTGCCCTCCCCACATAAATTTTGTCACATGCACCGCCGGGCTGATAAAGGAAATTCAATGTTTTAACGCCGAAAAATAAAAAGACGCACACGAACGATTTGTAGAATAATTGTGTACAATACCTGCTGTTTTAATAAAGAACGATGATGCCGTAAAAATGTACACGTCATACACAAAAAGAGACTCGAAGTCCCGCACACAAGTTCGGCCCGGGAAAGTCCTGACGTCACGGCTGCCATCTACAAACGCAACCGTCAATGTTGTTTTCATACAAAATCTTCCAAGACGCACAAAAACTACGTAGAATATAATTATATATTATACGAATTTTAATGAGGAAAGACGATTATGTTAAAATGTCCACTTAGGCAATGTTTGCACTTGTAATTTTCTTACACCCTCGCCCTTTATGTTTGTGTGCGCTCACAATGGTGGATTACTGTTGTCGCATGTTCGCCGCTGTTTACAGCCGCTGTTCAACATTTTGTTACTCTATATTCTTGAAGAAAATCTTTTTCGTTTGATCATGGTATTTTGTATTTACTTCACTTGTATTTACTCGTTACGGCAACTGTTACAATGTGGGCGGCCGTTACTTGTTGATTCGATGCCAATCTGCAATTGTTTTCAATATTACTATATCGGCACCTTCTGTCACGGGACGCCGTCGGAAACGCCGTCCCAACCCCGTCGGAGCGGCAAGATCAAAATGTCCACAATGACTGAGCACCCCCCAGAGACCCGTCCGGCCGTCGGATACGCCGTTTGGACCCCACCTGTGCCGTCCCAAGCGTCGCCCGGCCGCCCAGGAGCCCGTCCGGGAGCCCGTCCGGCAGCGCGTCCAGCAGCCCGCCCGGTAGCCCGTCGGAAACGGCGCCCAAACGCCTCAAGAAACGCCCGGACGCCGTCGAAAACGGACATTTCTGACGGCGTCCCAGGCGTTTGAGGCGTCCTGGCCCGTTTCTGGCCTTTGTCCAGGCGTCCGTAGTCCCCGTTTACCGCCAGGGACGGGCAGCCGTCCCAAACAAACGGCCACCACAAACGGGCGTTTAAACGGGCGTTTCTCCGTCGGGGACGCTTTCATTTTTACAGAGGATGACAGCAGGCGACGAGGAGTGATTTGTACATGAACTGCCTTCAGAAGTTTGTAGTGACGTATCTGTATTTATATCATACCCGGGCCGCGATGACCGTCCGGAACCCGTTATCGAACGCTTCCATGGCTTTCATAAAACGATTCTAACGCGTTTCGCCCTACCCGCTTGTGTCTCTTTCGAAAATTTGAATACAGAATCCGGACGTTGGAATTTATGTTGTTGCATTTTAGGGTTTAGTGGCACCAGCCTGTATAACCGCCCTTCAGCGCAACACACCAGCTGTACTTTGGCTGTTTGGGTAGGGAAGTTAGCTGTAGGGTATAGAAGTTTGAAGTGACGTACCGTGGCTGTAGGGGAGGGGGGTTAGTTGTTGGGTAGGAGAAGTTTGTATTGACGTACCGTTGCAGATCTTCTCTCGTCGAAGCGGACTTGCTTCTGCAGCTCCTTGTAGAGTTCCCCCCGCGGCGCGTACTCCAGGATCAGGTAAACCCGCGTGTCGTCGTAGAAATAACCGTACAGACGCAGGATGTGGGGATGTCTGGGGGGAAACATTTCAGCACACAACTTTGTAAAACACTACTGAGGGGAAACATAATGTCAGCACACAACTTTGTAAAACACTACTGAGGGAAAAAACCTTGTAAAACAATACTGAGAGAAAACATAATGTCAGCACACAACTTTGTAACACTCCTGAGGGGAAACACACAACTATGTAAAATTACTCCAAGGATCGTTGGGTTGGCAGAGACATATCCACTTACCATGCATCCATGGACAAGAGTGAGAGACCCTCACCCTGAGGTGGGTTAGGTTAGTAAAGCTAAAAGTGAAAGTTTCTCACCTGAGGTGGGTTAGTAAAAATGAGTTTCTCACCTGAGGTGGGTTAGGTTAGTGAAAGTTTCTCACCTGAGGTGGGTTAGGTTAGTAAAAGTGAACGTTTCTCACCTGAGGTGGGACTGGATCTCGATCTCGCGCCGCAGCTGATGCTCCACACCAGCCTTCATCAGCTGAGACTTAAACAGCACCTGCAGGTGGGAAGCAGATGTCGGGGTTTGATCACATCACAAAACTCAGGACTTCAGCAAAAGTTTTGCTAAGGGTTAGGCCACATCGACTTCATTTTATGGATGACATCCTCTAAAGACCCCCAAATTAGTGCACGTGGGCGAATAAAATAAAATTCCGGCCAAAAATAAAAATGCTACTAAACCGTAACAAGCCGGCACATGCTGGCTTTATGCGGAATTTATAAATCGGCACTGTACGTGTGTAACTCGCCTTCGGTAGCCTGGGTACCATTCTCCAGAGTTACCATAGGCTTAGTATTATCGCTAACTACCATGGACTACCCAGCACTAGAGCCATGTCAGAGCCTCGGAGGACGTGATCTTTTTTTTAAACAGGCGAAAATCAGTGCGCGCGCGGATGTCATCCATAAAATTAAGTCGGTGTGGCCTTAGTCACGTTAGTCGTGTTTGCCTGCCATGTTGCATGGTTGGTTTAAAGCTGACTAGGCTAGCTGTTCAAGTAAGGCTAACGCAAATATGAGGGTGAATTTGGGCTTCCTGTTTTACTCGTGCTTTACTTTGAGACGCAAGTAAAAAAACTACCAACGGAAACAAAAAAATTACCAACAGAAACAAGCATTACCATCAACACTACAATAGTAACTAGTATAGTAAAAGGTTGAACTTTATTCCAACACACAATTGTACAGTTCTGCGTAATTGTGTGTTGGAATAAAGTTCAACCTTTTAGTACTTTTACTATGATTACTACCAACACAGATGAACTTTCATGATAATAGTAACTAGTCTTACCTTCAACGCTACGATAAACTTGGAGTTTTTCTCTCTTGCCAAATAAACATTCCCAAATTTCCCCTTCCCTAGCGGCCGGCCGATGTCAAAGTCTTCCAACTTCCAGCTTTTCATTTTCCTGAAAATAATCATAAAAAAAAAACATCTTCACTTTGTACACAAACATACACATACACACAGAAGTCAGATTAACCGTTAATGTTACTGTAGCTTACCGTTACAAGTGCAGCCAATGTGAAATAGCAGATGTATTCTGCATATTCTGAAATGTTTTTTTCTGGCCCTACCCAATTTGCATTTTAACCGTCTGGTGGCTTTGATTGCAGGCTGACAGTACAAGACACAAGGAGAAAGAAAACTACATACTGTGAGGTCATATGATTGCAAGCATGGCAACTTGAAGTAAATCAGACAAAGGGTCCTAGTTTGTTCTAACTGGGTGTTTGGCTGTACCTGTCCCCGTACCCCCCCATCCCAGCCCCCACCCCGTACCTGTCCCCGGCGGTGCCCGCCAAGCCTGCAGGCTGCTGCGTTGCTGCAGGTTTCTGTCCTGTGCTGCTGTTGGACGGCTGGGCCTTCAGCACACGCTGTGCTCCCTGCGACGCCTCGGACTTCGATTTCACCAGGATCTAAACAGGACATAAAAGATCAGCCTTTATATAACAGAGAAGACAGAACAGCACGACACATTACACAACTCAGCTTTTACAACTGACACCTCAGCCCTCGCACAACACAATACAGTACAAAACATTACACTTCAATGAAACTATTCACAAGTTTTAAACAGAACATTACATCTCATATTTTACACAACACAACACAATACAGCATTACATCATCATCATCTGGCGGCTGCGTTACAATATAGCATTACACCTCAGCTTTACACAACTTGGTATGATTTCTGCTATTAAATAACAACACAGCAACACTTATTTAGCTTTTACACAATACAAGTGTTACACCCCAGCTTATAGTACAAATTTACACAGCACCTTATACCCAGGTTTTCAGAACACAGTGCACCTTACAGTAACACCCCGAGTTTTGCGTATCTGGTTAAAAACTGACCCGAACATTTGGAGCGTCCTTGTTCTCCTTCTCCAGTAGTGCCATCGGATTCTTAATCTGGAACAGAAACAGAGAATTTCACATCAATTCAAAGAAACTCCGGGCTACACAAGATTCCCAAATAAACAATCACATTATTAGCAGTGGCTTCCAAGTCGTGGGGCACTCCATTCAGCTGATTAAACTTTTGCCAGGCTGATACTGGCTCCCATGTAACTGACAGGCAGCACGCCCAATATTTTGGTGTCTCTGGCTTCCCAATGCACTCACCAGCCGGGCCAGGGGATGAAACCCTGAACAAATGCCCAGATTAACCCCACCAGAGCCTCAGAGTGCATAACTCTATAGAAATCCTTGGCAATCTGCGGCCATATTGAATTTTACCGCGTCCGGAATGAACCACAAAACAGGCCTGAACTAAATTTTAAGACAGTTTTTCTCAACGCATCAACGTTCAAGGTGTGTGCCATGTAAGAAAAAATGATGTAAATTTTACAGGGGACTGGAGATGAGTGGTGCTGCTCTGAGGAAAAACTCACCATCTTGGCTGGCTGACTGGAACACACAGAACCTCCAAAATTGCACTGGACTCCTGACGGAAGACTTCAGATGATGGCAGCTGCAGAGTAGAGCAGGTTCTGCAAACTTGGGGATATATGGGAAAGATGACATGTAAGTTATAACAACTTAATACAAGGTTTCTTTGTTGATAAAGGTTAAATATCCAGGCATTGAGATAAAAAAAAGATACACAAGCACATGTAACATGACTAACAAGAAATGTTAGTCAGAATATCACATTTACCAGTACTATTTCCTTTGGGGAAGGCCCACGATAAACCACATGATTAAGCCAGGGTTTCAGGCCTCCCCGGCATTTTTATGATATTGTTCATTTTCTATTTTTCATCATACAAACAAAACAACTGGATCAATCAATCAATCAATCAATCAAATGGTTTATTTGTAAAAACAAAACCTTGTAGCCATCAGCTAAATTGTGTCTTGCTGTACAATTTTGATTTTTGACATGTCTGGCATAACACACTAAAATTACTAGTTACTCAATAAAATCCATATCATTATACATTGACATACTTAAAAACAACAGATACAATTTTAACATTAAAACTAACAATTACAAACATATATTAAGTACTTACACAAAAATATACAAAATAACTGAGACTAGAGGACAGACTAACCACCCTAGAAATATGATACACATTATTTGGAGGAATTGTTCAATATGCGAACCAGGTATGGTACTGGAGAGTTCTTATATCTGTTGGTTCTGTACTTAGTAGTTTTTAGCTTTTCAGAGTTCCTTGTGTGTCTTCCTGAGAGTTCACCCACCTTAGGAGGTAGGAGATCAGGGTTCAGTTTTGTAGCAAATTTAAGACATAGGTCCTCTCTTCTGTCCTTCAATGACTTGAGTCCTGTCAACTGCAGGGCTGCGTCGTAGGAGCTGTATTGTCCTTTAAGGATTGTGCGCAGAGCTCTCTTCTGAACATGCTCCAATCTTGTGATCTGTTTGCACGTGAGTCCAGGATTCCATACAGGAACACAGTATTCAACCACAGGTCTGACAAATGACGTATAGACCAGAAGTAAGTCCTGCACTGATACATGGAAGTTTCCCAATCGCCTTAACAGAAAAAGACGGCTGTTTGCTTTTGAAAGCATCCCTGATACATTAGCTTCCCATTTCAGATCAGACTGTAGTAATACCCCCAACAGGCGTGCGACAGCCACAATCTCCAGGTTTAAGGTCTCCAAGGATAACTTTTGAAATTATCTATCCAGTTGCTTTCTTTTGTTATTACTCTAACAGTTACTCTACAAGCTTCATCTATAATAGTTCAGAAGATGCTCATAAATTTCTACTACACAGGCCAGCTCCTCTGCTCCAGGGCCTTCATGCCCCAAAGAAAATTCACCAGACTCGCCTTGAGTAAGACCCTGAGTGACTGAGCCTGGCACGCCGGCTAACTCGGGGTAGGGACATCGGGTGCTACGACTATGACTAGTATGAGAGAGGGGAGAGAGTGAGTCTGGCATTCAGGCTTGGCGAGGACCTTGGCGGCTGTTGGCGTCATACACTCAGTCTCACTATCCAGTAAATTTGATTGATCTTCAAAAAAGGACTAAAAAGCCATACGCGTATATGACAAGAACTAAGCCAATCATTTACACCATTATGTGGGAGCGAAACGATTTTTAATCAAAATATATATGACCTCTGTGCAACGGCAAAAAACATGGCCGACGGGTTTTATGCAAAGTTGTATCAGTAATATGTAGTAGTTTCCTCATGTTATCTGACTAGTACGGAACAGAAATTACGCACAGTAGAAGTAGTAAACTATACATCTTTTAGGCTCGATGGGTGGTTCAAATTATGTTAGACTGAACGCCCTAGATTACATAGGAAAAGGCGCACAAATTATTTTCGTTCTCGGCGAGGGTCTTCAGCATATCACACCAAAATTTTAGGCAAAAGGTTACGGGAAAGGGAGAATTATCCAGAGCCGTAGAGACCAGAACGAACACAAATATAAAATCTAAGCCACTCAACACTTACCTGTGGTCAAAATACTTCCACTTCAGCGATAACGTCGATATTCTTTCCACGAAAACAGCAGCTCACAGTTCTGTAGTCCTTCTCCTTTGGTTATGTGGCTATCCAATATGGCGCCTACTGGGTTTAAATTTGAAAACTAGTACCTTAGCGCTGATTGGTCAATAATACGTAATTACTTACATGGTATTGGTCCCATTTGTTTTCAGCGCCGAGCTATGATTGGTTGATTTTGGAACATACCAAATTGGCAGCGGGGGATTTGTAAATTTTTTATATCATAATTTTGAAAGTGAAACGAAATGTGCTGACATACAATGATACAAATACATGTATTACGAATATTTCTTATGAACGTATGGAATTACAGAACAAAATATCTGCTGTGCCAAAGCTTTAAAATGCGTTTTTCTCCTACGCTTTATTTGATTCCCCGCAATATGTAATGGCAAATGCCACAGAACAAATACACCTGTCGCTAGAGGTCGCTGCTGAGCCGTCTTCCTTGTGTATGGCTGCAGTTTAGCCTGGGTACCAGACCCACAGTAGCCTCTACAGGCACCGCGGATTGCAGGAAAATAGTAGAAATTGGCTGAAATAAAGGAATGATATACCAGAGGAGGTATCCGGCCAGTGGGTGGCGAATTGGATCTTCTCTGGCTGGCTACCTCCCCTGGTATATTATTCCTTTATTTCGGCCTATTTCTACTATTCTTCCAGCGATCCGCAGTGCCCGGCCTAGACGCTAGACCCACAGCACCCTAGGCTCAAAGTTATCCAGTGTGCAAGATAACATGGGCCTAGTGTGCTGTTGGTCTGGCATGCAGGTTAGAATAGTCTCCACCAGGGGCCAATGGGTTGGTGGAAAAACTAGTGCTATAATTAAGGGTTAATGTCCCGCCCCGAGGTGAATATGGTGTGATAAAGCTTTGTCAGTTGCTATAACCCGAATAAAGGCACCGAATGAGCGCAGCGAATGAGGTGGCTTTATGAGGTGGTTATATGGAATGTAGGGGAGGAATGTGGAATGTAGCCTTCTGATTGGTCAACGTCACCTGCCTATATGATAATTAAGGGTTAATGACCCGCCCCGAGGTGAATATGGTGTGATAAAGCCTTGTCAGTTTCTATAACCACAGAATAAAGCCACCAAGTGAGCGCAGCGAACGAGGTGTCTTTATGAGGTGGTTATAGCAACTGACAACTTGAAGGCTTTATCACACCATATTCACCGAGAAAGGGCGGGACATTAACGCTATTATCATATAGCTTACACGATAGCCTATCCAAACTGATGCAGTAAGTGACACAATGCACATGCTGAATAGAACATAGAACATAGTTACACCTGAGGTCACTGGGTAGAGTTCACATTAACTGGGTCACAGGCAGGGAACAGGTGTTCATTGGAACACAACTTAAGTTATTTTGGGATTTTTTAGAACTAGAGCCCTGTTCTATTGGGTCACCTGAGGTCATATGCGGGTGATTATTTGGGTTGTTTAATGTATGGATTGGGATGAATAAATACCCGATTTTGACTCTATTTGTGACATTACGGCGTCATAAGGAACGTGGAATGGAGCCTTCTGATTGGTCAACGTCACCTGGCTATATGATAATATCATATATGCCAGAGGAGATAGCGGATCCAACAATTGATTTGTTATTATGTTTATAACTTTAGATTTAACTGGTGCAAATTTTTTTCATACATGTATTATTATTAACGTATGTATTTAATTGTCTTACGTTATGAATTAATTAGTTAACTAGTTAGTCCGCTTTGCTAACTTCATTATCTTGTGTATCTAACTTGATTTATTTTCGTATTACTTTTGTTTCATACATGTTGTCAAAAGTAATTTAGGAACAAATAATAATGAGAGAGAGAGTGAAGGGCATTGTCATAAGGTTTTACATGTACCAGAAGTCTGGGAAAGATTAATTCTTTTAGATTCCTTTTATTGCTTTTCATGGATCAACTTAAAGTTACATGATATTGTGCAGACTGTATTACATGCACATGTATGTTTGGCAATAAACATATTGTACATACCCCCCTCCTCATTCATGATTCAGCTATGCTTATGAGTATGAACAAGGAATATTCAATTTTCCCCTTCTTTCATTAGAGACATGAAAATACAGATCTAGAATTTCTGTTCTACAAACAAAACGCCCTGAAACCCTGCAACATCAAGGTCGGGCAGATGACCTTTGACACATGGCTGATGCAATCCCAACACAAGAAAGACTTTGAAAGGTCCTGTTGTTTACACATCAACCCAGGATGTTTACATAAAGGACAAGGTCCACATGACTGGGTAAAAATTACAAACAGCTTCTGGAAGCTTCTATATTCTCACTGCCATGACTGAGCACAACATTGCTGGCCCAGCCGGCCTCTCATACTTCTGATCATTGGCATACAGGAGTTCTGGGGCATGCCTAGCCTCTACCAGGCTTCAGGAGGCGGCTGGAAAGAGTAGAAATTGGCCAAATAGAGAGATAGCATGCCGGGGAGTTGGCCTGCTGGAGAGTACAGTTGTGCGGCAAACTTTTCTCCCTCAGCAGACCAAGTCCCGGCATGCTATCTCTCTATATGGCCAATTTCTGCTCTTTCCAACCGCCTTCCGAAGCCTGGTACAGGCTAGAGCATGCCTTCTAACACAAAGGAATAGTAACTGTTGAAACAACTTAACACAAGAACATAAACAGATTGGCATATTGAAGTTTGGTCCTTTCTAATTACAGAGGCTTTCTTCGCTTCCTATGTGAACAGAACAAATAAGAAAACCTCTTAAAGAACTTTTTTTTTTAACGGTGTCACTCAATGCAAGGCCAATTATTTTTGGCCACTTCTAGGCATAGAGCTAGAGGTACTTAAGTGAGTATAATGTAGTTATGTCAGGAGATGGCGGTGAAGCTTTGTGGATTGTGACCAAAGTTTGACATTCACACTTCTCTTTTCCTTGACAAAGCAATATGACTGCTTTACCTTTTCCCTTTCACTTCTTTTCATTACGAATGAGAAATGTTTTATTACTACTCTTTCTCAGAATGGAAATGATACACATCTTTATAATACTTAACAGAAAACATACAGCAACAGAGATTCACATCTGCCCATCCTATACAACAGGTTTTTTTCTAGGAAAATTTAGCGTGAGGGAGCAGATCGCAAGCATGGCAAGAGAGTTAGTGAGCGAGGGGGTGTTTTTTTTTATGATAGTAACACAGTTTGTAATGCTAGAATGCATTGTTGTATCATTTTTACATCTTTACTGGAAAAAGATTATTTTGAGAAAGACTATATGTTGTGTATGTAGCCACTTAGGGTTCAAATTATCCGAAAATTGATATGAGGGAGCAGCTCCCTTATTCCCCTGTTTAGAAAAAACCCTGCTACACAATATGGGTAATTTCAATTTGCTGCCATTGCTTATTGCTTACATACCGGATAGTTATTAATTATGTACATCTATGATACAGGCCCTCATCTGAGCATGCCCACGTTGCGCAGGTAGCGCACAACAAAAGGCACGCAGGTGAGAGTGATTCCGATGCGGACAGGTGCGAAGACTTTGTGCACGGCGTACGCGATGACAAACGTGCTCGCTCCCGTCGCCACACCTGACTCAGCGATCGCCTTCCCGACGCCAAGCTTGTGCAGCAAGGCCACCATGTCTAGTCCACTGCAGAAACACACACAAAACAGCAGTCAGTGTTGTACAAAAATGGTTGGAACATTTACTGTTTCTAGTACCATCCAGATCGATAGAAAACATAAATATTAGAATGAAAGATTACTTGTGTTAGTAGTTAGCAGTCAAATACATATCAGTTTGTTTACCTTGGTGAAGAAAGGAAATATTCCATGTGTTAATTGTGAATACTTATTACATTACTAAAGAAAAATTCTTATTAATACAGACAACCTCAACATGCAGAATGCTTTGTCCACAGACACACCTACACACAGATTCACCCAGACTTAGCCTGGTTACCAAACCTATTATACCTCCCGAGTCCTACATCCTATTTGCGGAGAGGATGTAGGACTCGGGAGCTATAATATAGGTTTGGTAACCAGGCTAACCAGACTAACCCTCAGTCAAACATCAGGGTTGCTACAGGGCAGAAGTGTGAAGGCACTGACTACAGGAACATCGGGGCTGTTAGCAGGTAGGGTGAGAGGAGGGTGACAGTTCACAGTTCACCGGAGTAGCTTCAACTTCAACAATGGCCCCTCAGGAAAGGTTCCGACCCCAGGGGTGTTATCAGGAATAGTGCTGCCAGGCAAGTGGAGGTGCAGAGAAGTGTGACAGCAAAATGAAGGGAAGAAATGAAGGAGTGAAGAAAGAGTAAGAAGTTTGGTCACCTGGACACGGCGAGGTGATGTGTGTGGGTTACTACAGGCAGATAGAGGTGAGAGAATAAGGGAAGAAATGAAGGAGCGAAGGAAGTTTGGTCACCTGGATACAGCGAGGTGATGTGTGTGGGTTACTACAGGCAGATAGAGGTGAGAGAATAAGGGAAGAAATGAAGGAGCGAAGGAAGTTTGGTCACCTGGACACAGCGAGGTGATGTGTGTGGGTTACTACAGGCAGATAGAGGTGAGAGAATAAGGGAAGAAATGAAGGAGCGAAGGAAGTTTGGTCACCTGGACACAGCGAGGTAGAAGCCGCCCAGTGACAGCAGCGAGATGCCGACATGAAACACGACGACCGTCGCTCCGTAGTCCCGGACCGCTCGTTTCAACCGCTCCCGCTGGCTGGGGGGCTTCCCGGTCTGGTCAGCAGGGGCTGCTGCGGAGAGGTGCCTGCGAATGTGGGGTTTCCCTGCCTGACTATCAGGGGCAGACGTACAAAGGCAGCGAGGAAAGCTGAAGCTGTGTGAGGATGTGTGGAACCTGCGACTCTGGGGGCTGAACACTCCACTCAACACACCTGCGTTACAAACACACAACAAACACACCTGTATCACTCACATGCAACAAACACAGCTGCATCACAAACATGCTTCTGTGTGTGTTATTAAGGCTATTGTACAGGTGTGTGTTACGATGCATACAGGTGTGTGTACAGTCAGGTTTGTGTACAGATGTGTGTACAGGTAAGTGTACAGGTGTGAACAGGTGTGTACAGGTGTGTGTACAGGTGTGTGTACAGGTGCCTTACCAGCTGTCCTGCAGGTGTAGCTCTGCTGTACATCTTGTGCAGTTGTATTATTGTAAACAGGTGTGTGTACAGGTAAGTGTACAGGTGTGAACAGGTGAGTGTACAGGTGTGTGTACAGATGTGTGTACAGGTGCCTTACCAGCTGTCCTGCAGCTGTAGCTTTGCTGTACCCCCTGACAGCTGCTGTTGCTGACAGGAGTGAAC
>NW_017804110.1:0-43450 GCF_001625305.1 Branchiostoma belcheri
GCTGTGTTAATTCATTTTTTTTTTGTTTCAATAAATAAATAAACATTGCAAAAGATAGTAGCATGATAGCAACTGACAATTGTTCACAGGGAGAGACAAGATATGGCTCGATGTTGTCGTCGTTAGTTCCATGTACTAAATAGGAAAAAAAATCAAACATCGTTCATTGTGCCTTATCCAGCACTCTGCTTTTAGTTGTATTGGTTATTATCATAGCCAGGTGGCGTTGACCAATCAGAAGCCCAAATCCATATTGATTATGACACCATAATGTCACATGTAGCATGATACAAGTATTGCAACATCATCCCAAGTGTGCTTTATTCTCAAGTGTGCTTTAGTTCTAAGTGCCCTTTGTTGCGGAATAAAGCACACCCTGGAGCAACCCTCTCAGTGGCTTTATTCGGTGGTTATAGCAACTGCAAAGGCTTTATCACGCCATATTCACCTCGGGGCAGGTCATTAACCCTTAATTAACTCTCTCGCTAAATCATACTTATTGGTATATTTGCATTTGTTATACTCTTTGAAATCCTGTGGCTGAATTCCAAGGTTATCAACTCGATTTTAATTAATTTTCCAATCCAATTTTGAAACAACTTTTATCGTCATTTCAGTGAAAGTATGCATCGTATTTTCCACCACATCTTGTACTGAACAAGAATTCGTAGACCTCCATAAACTACAATGTACTACTATGTACATTTTGTGTGATGGTGACTGCGTCCTCTTCTAATTCACCACCCTGACGGTGTCTGTAGCGAAAGAAAAAACAGTGAGCTCTCTCTTCAACGTTTATGTAGACGAGATATTTTTCAAGGAGGTAAAAACTTACCATGTCAATACCACCTTTAGAAATACAACTAATTACTGTAACTCTAACCTTCGGAAAATGAAGCATCATGACAGCCTGGCTCCTGTTGAGACGACTCGATCTCCCCCGGATGTTCAGCATCAGGATTCCCCAGGTGATAAGCAGTGAGATATAGCTCGATGAAGTCGTCCCCATATTCATCTGTCTGTGTGGAGAAGTGAGAATTCCCCGTTTCTTTCAGTCTATCGTCTGGGACGCGAGCTGTGTCTCAACCATCAGACGACCCTTTTACTAGTCTTCGCGATAAATTTGTGACCTTTTACTACAGTTTTGTTGTTTAATCTACATTTTTAGAAGAATTAATGCTAATCACCTACCTATCTTCTCTGCTTTATACCAGTCAAAACGACGTAACAATTTAGAATGCTCTAAAGTTAAAGCTTCAAATAGTTTTTAGCCCCAATATATTAAAAAGTCTACTGTTCTATTTTATTGTAGCTGATGTATAATATACATGTATATAAGAGTGAAAGCAGGTCAACTGTATGCACAAATCTGATACAAGTATATGAATTGCGTCCAGACACATTAAGCACGATGTTATTCACCCCCATGAAACTCCTTCCTCTTCGCCCCCGCCGTTCTGCTTCGCCCCCGCCCCGTTCTGCTTCGCCCCGCAAAAATCTGCTTCGCCCCCGTCGTTCCTCTACGCCCCCGGCGCAATTCTGCCTTGCCCCCGTCCTTCTGCTTAGCCCCCAATGGCGGCACAGCTCACAGTCGACACGAAAATCGTCTGCAAAATAACAATAAAGGCTGTGCCGCCAAATTTAAAGTAGCCCATGCTCCGGCAAACATTCTGGACCACCTTTCTGCCAAGTGGCGTTGCACAAATCCTTCCCATTCAAAAGTTTACCCCTACCTCACGGCCCGTCAGTGGTTCTTACGTTTATAAGTACTGGCGGGAAATTTTACTCACGGCTGGACAGACGCTAGGCTGATCGCCATGGAAGGTGGGTACTAATTAAAGCCAATTTGGATAATGGCGGGATTTTGTATCAGCCAATTGAACAGTAACTAATCGTGTTCCTTTTGATACAAGTAGACAATAGTGAAAAAATGACAGCTATCAGTAATAGCGTTAAGTTAAAAATTGTGCTGCAAATACTAAGTAGAATTTATAAGGCAATACCTTGCTGTGTGAGGTGACATGGATTTAGAATGCTGTGTAAAAACTAGACGAGACCACTGACGGGCCGTGAGGTAGGGGTAAACTTTTGAATGGGAAGGATTTGTGCAACGCCACTTGGCAGAAAGGTGGTCCAGAATGTTTGCCGGAGCATGGGCTACTTTAAATTTGGCGGCACAGCCTTTATTGTTATTTTGCAGACGATTTTCGTGTCGACTGTGAGCTGTGCCGCCATTGGGGGCTAAGCAGAAGGACGGGGGCAAAGCAGAATTGCGCCGGGGGCGTAGAGGAACGACGGGGGCGAAGCAGATTTTTTGCGGGGGCGAAGCAGAACGGGGCGGGGGCGAAGCAGAACGGCGGGGGCGAAGAGGAAGGAGTTTCATGGGGGTGTTATTGTCTGCAATGTAAAATTGGATATAGATTGATTATGTTGTCGAATTGCTAATGCTACGTTTATTCAACAAAAGAGTTGGTTGGACCGAAAACGGGTTAGGATCTAGCCATTGTATGTTAAAATTAATCTGACTCATCATCTTTACATCTCACTTTGTTTTGTAGTAATATGGTCTTTCTGAGCAAAATTTGGAAGACATATTTAAAATAAAAAAAAATGTCCATCCAAAATAAATCGTGGACAAAAGTCCCTTTTCTGGTCTGCTAGAGAGTACGATTCGTGTGCGGCATGTATGGATATATTTTGATACCCACAACACAAGAACAGGTGTTTGACCTATTGGTGAGGCGCATTCTTTTCCCCTGACGTGACGGCATTACCTGGAGCCTTGTCTAATCTTAGTCACCGTCAACGAACCCGTTCCACTGTTTATCCATGACAGGGGCTGCATTCTTGCCAACCTTACCCCAAGAAAACAGCTGGTGGTCATGTATCAACACGTCAGCATGATGTGTACCCTGTGTAAACTCGGGGGCGGGGGGGATTTGACAATTTTTTTTAACCCTATCTAGACCGGGCGGGGGGGGGTTAAAAGTGCCCGTGCCAACTTTGATGTCTTGGTTGGCTTAATTTGGAAGGCCCGGTACTCTATGTTTCTTGTTATTTACGTTTCAGTCATACTTGCCTGAGTCACAGACTGGTTAGCGTGTCAGACAGACAATGGATGTTTCACCTAGCTGGTAAGGTGAAGCGTTAAGGTATTTTGTTTTCAACTTGGAATTTTTTCGCACCATGCGCAGAGGAGTCGAGTTACTGAAGGCACCATGCGCAGAGAAGTCGAGTTACAAAAGTTACTGACGGAACTGTGGCGTTAGGCTGTCGACGTCTTTGTTTTCGTGCTCGTTTAAAACTGGTCTTAAGTCTTTTTACACAAGGTAGTGAAGTGTTCCAGGTATAGATAACATGGGAAAGGGGATCTTTCTTCTTTTCTTGGCCACGCTTCTGGTCTGGTCCGAGGAAAGCCGTGGCCAAACTACCGAAAATAGCCCGATAACGACTACTGAAGGTGAGTGTTTGTGTTGGATTTTCTTTGTTCACTGAACCAAGAAGGTGCAAACCATACAAGATCTAACGTCCCATCCTTTTTAAGGAATATTGCAAAATGAAGTTCACAATCTCATCAGATGTGCTTGACATAGGCTTAAACTCTAATTGAGTAATAATGGTATTAGAAAGATGTGGAGTTATTTTATTGATGTATCCACGGTAAATGCCCCGCGGAACTAATCTCCAAGCAGATCTTTCGGTGGCAAGACAGTATCCATAGGCCAGAGGACTGTCCATTAGCCTTTGGTTTGGAAATGGATACTGGACGGCCAATGGATACGCTCTTTTACCACCCAACCGAAAGATCTGCTTAGAGATTACCGCAGAACTTCACTAGCTAGTGACCCCACTTCGAACATTCTCAGCACGGACACGTCTTGCCACTTCCACTGAAGCAAATCACCCTTTCCTCCTCCATTCATCACCTCTCAATAGGAAGTTCCGCGCTGAAAGCTTCTTTTCTAGAACAACATTACTATGGAACAAGCTACCGCGTGATTGTTTCCCATATGGGTATAAACAAGTCTAACATCGGCAAACATCTGTCCTCACTGGCTGTACAGTAGCCCTAAACAAATACAATGCTGTATAGGACTTTTTTTTTTACTCCGCACGTAGATCTATATAAATATATTGCATGTTTTTGTAAATACGTTTTATTCAAGTCTGTATTCGAATTTTAAATGCATGTTTATGTAAATATGTTGTCATCATATCTTTACTCTAATTACGTGAATGTCTTAACGCCGCTCCGGCTGCGATGTTTGTGACATTGGTTTTGAAATAAATAAACCATTCATAAACATTTGAGTGAATCATGAAGTAAAGATATGTCTTATATTTCAATTTAGACCCCAGGCCATGTGGGGACTTCCCATGGGATACCACCGATGGCGTCAGGGTGGACTGTGACTACACATATCACGAGATAAGGAAGAGTGGTCTGAGCGGGTGGGAATTCCTTGGACGATGCAACGTTACGTGCCCAAACGAAGCAGAATTCTTAGTCGGACCTCCGTTTTCTGTTACCGGGGGGTACTTTTACGAGTACATTATGGAAGGTGACTACTACTGCAATCGAGACAACAGGACCTGGTTGGGAACACAGCCAGTGTGTTTGGGTAAGTCTTTAAAATACTTTTTGTGACTCAAAAAATGATTTTTAAAATATTTAACTAATTTTACGATCGATCCAGTGGGGACTCATGTCGTAATTTGCTTTATTTAAAGTGGCATGGAGGTAAACAAGTGCTTTAAAAAAAAGCTGACATTTCGGCTGACGAAGGTTTTACTGTCGTTATTGAGGTAGAAGTTGTTGAAATGATATAACCCAAGTTGATGAAATTGGTACGAGACCACTTAAAGAAGAAAACACATCTGATCACTTCAATCTGATTACAGCAATATATGTATGTAACTCTTCATATATACATGTAGATGAAAAATAGTAATTTTGAAACCCGCAGCACTGTGACGATTTTGATGATAGCACATGCTACACAAAAAAGAAATGCTTCATCAACTTAAGCTTAGTTGAAAGTAATGAGAAGGGAGAAATAGATTTCATTATGGCTGTTAAGTAAATAAAGTTGTTGTGAGCGCTTGAACTTGTTGCGGTATTCTCCAAGCAGAGCAATCCGTTTGTAAGTCTGTTTCATTTTTTTCCAACGCTTTACATTTATTTTTTTGGTCTGGTGCTGTTGTCTTTGTTGGTTTGTTCAAGTTGTTGTCTACAGTCCCATTTCTATTTGTTCAGCAAAGTAGATTTTACAAAGTGATTGTGGAGGTTAGATGCAGCCCTTGTTAGTACCATGGGGTTAAAATACAGATCACTACATGTTTATAATAGTTCTGAAGTAAACAAGCAACGCGCTTGGGTTGCGTCGATGGCATTTACATGAAACAAGGTGCTTATAGCTGCTAGTCGGTGACCTGTCAGTAGCCCTATGATTGGTCCCCGCTAGAAATCTACTGGGTGTCGTTTAGTGTACACGAGGTGGGGGGTGGGGGGGTCGTTTGTTTACGTTTATGACTCATGATATAACATTTCATTTTGTCGTTTTGTCAGACAGTTTCAATCTTTTTCGGGATAATACAGAACAGTTCATGGGATCATCAAATCCGAATTTATCGGGATATCCCGCGGGATTTTTCGGGCACTACGTCGACTAAGATTTTTACAGACAGACGGTGCAGCGCATGTATGTTTGCAATGCGTAATAATAACAGTAGCACAAACGAATAGTGTTTTAATCAAACATTTTTTTTCCTAATATGGGCAAATCTGGTGGCTTGATAATGTTTAGAACGATAATACAACCTTCTTGGTACCAGAATTTCTGTCTGACCTTGCGATGTGGACGGCCCGCTAAGGCCACAGCAAGTAAATTTTATGGATGACATCCTCCGCAGACTCTAAATATAATGCGAGCGGGCGAAAAAAAACAAGGCGGGCCGAAAAAAACAAGGTTCCTACGATGTAAAATTTTGACTCAATCATTGTACAAATGGTTTTGATTCAGTATAGGAACATCACATATACACAACCAGCATCACATATCACTGCATCAAAGTAAGAAACAAAACATAAAATCAGAGCCTTTTCTTGTCTCCTCTTTTCCTAGTTATCTGCCACCCACCTTCCGGCATGGCAACAGACATCTTTGCCCATTTCGGCAAGTTGACCACTGTCAGAAGGCAACAAAATCTCTTGTTTTTTTTTTCAAAATCAGGCGAAAATTAGTGCGCGCGCGGATGTCATCCATAAAATTTACTTGCTGTGGCCTAATTTTAAGTACTGCGTTGGATGTCACCCGACCCGCGCTATCTCAGATATAAAATCTAACACATCCAGGGCCCCGCTGAAAAGCAGTGCGTAGCCACTGAGAGGGTCACCCTGGTTAAAGAAAACAGAATAAAAAAAGAGTTCCACGATCTCATACTTTCGCCAAATGATGTTAACCCTTCTGGTTGACGAATTATGCAATCTTAATCATTGATTTTGCAAATAAGAGCCTCATTTGCATGGACTGTATCAGTTGATCATATTCTCCACCCAACGACAGCCTTATCTTAAGAAAAAAGGCTAATCTAGCACTTCCTCATAAGTTATGCAAATGAAATCATGATTTTAATAAATTATGTTTATTGCTGTTCACCTTCACTTAACTTTCAGATGCGGTATGACATTCTCAGCAGTTACAACTATAAAATTAAAGCAATTTTCCATTATTTATGCAAAATAGGTCTTCATTTACATAATCTATATCCTCAGATGCTTTTCTCCTTCTCAATTACATCGCACATGTGTTTCATAGTCCTATCATCAAACGAAGCAAATTTATAGAATTTCCTTAATAATTATGCAAATTAGCTCCTTATTTGCATAATTGTCATCTTATTATGTCAAGCATCACTTCAGCTACCCACATACCAAAAAAACACGACAATCTGTCAAACCGTTCTTGAGTTATCATCCTTCGAAGTTTTTTTAATAAATGGTCCTGCAGTTCCAGAACAAGCCGCTAGGGGGTCCAAACTGACGTCAATTCTTTCCTGCCCCAAGAGCTATCTACTAACCAAAATTCGTCACCCTAGCATGTCCAGATCGCGAGATATCAAAACCGGAAGTTCTGCTGCCTACCCACCTACAAAGTTTCATGACAATGCATATTAAGCTTCTAGATTTATGCTGTTCACAAATAAACGGACGGACAAACAGACAAACGCTACTGAAAACATAAAAATCCACGTGCCATGTCGCCACTCGAGATGTTCTTAAGCTTTATTTTTCTCCTAGATAGGGGAGGTCGACGCACGGAGTTGCGAAAGAGAGATTAAATATTATACAAAAGAAGGGGCGAAGCATAATACTCAAATGTTCTAACGCCCATTGCCTTTGTTTACGCCGATCAAGAATATTGCTACATTTCGTGTTACTGTGACTGGCCACGTTGCCATAGAAACAGCACGTATGCAGCATAGCTAGCAGACCCGCCCAATCAAAGCGCACAGACGGGGACCCGCCCACTGGCTGGGCTTTAAGATTTCAAACTCAGTCAAACTTTGACCGCCAGACGATTGTAGCGATATTTCGCCTCAACCGCGGAGGGGTCGGCTCTATATTACGACAGCCCTATGTTACGACAAACATACGTTATGTAACGCAGGAGCAGGGAATAGAAACTCGGAAAAACTCGGCTGTTGATATTCTCGGCCGCGGGCCGGGATCGACAGAGCGTGGCACACGGCACTCCCAACAATCCGTCCGGAAACAGCGTCACAGACCGCTAATTCGGATTTCTTGAACAAAATATCTAGATGTTAACCCTATCCAGACCGGGCTTTTTTGGGCTTCGTGGGACGGGGGGGGGATCATTCGCCTCCCCCCCTCAGAACTCGTGAACAGTATATCGTATGACCACCAAATTTCCAAAGGATGGTGTACTAGTAAAAATTTAAAAATTTATTATAAATGCAATTTTGATGTCGTTATGACGTAATATGACGTCATTATGACGTCATTAATGTAATTTTATTGGCAAAAACTGTATAGATAGGTTGCTCAATGGTAACCAACGTGACTTTAACAAAAAGTGTTCATAATAGAATATTAGGGTGTACTAAGACTTATGTTGCCCACACCAGTGACGGCATAAAATGACGTCATGCATATTTAAGCTATCCGCCATCTTGGATTATAAAACTCGAATTTTGACATTTTTTTGTTCCAAAATAAAGGCTAAAATACATTAAATATAGACTTAAGACGTTCAAATGAACGTCTTAAGACGTTCCATTTCTTTTTTGTAAAAAGAAATGGAAGCAATGATGAAATTTTAAGGAAAATAACCTGTTTATACCGTGTGTAATGATGTTGTCCGCCTTCTTTGATTTTGGCCAATGACGTCATCAAATTAGCATAAATTATGCATATTTACTGACGAAATTTACATAAAATCATATGAGATATTATTGATATTATAAAGTATGTGTAACTTTACATAAACCCAGAAAATTCCATTGCTAAAACGAAAATTACTAAATTTAGCCAAAAATGCCCGTCAAAAACCCGTTGCCATGGCAACACAAAAATAATTACCTCATTGTACTGATACAAAATTGTTGCCAACAATATTTTATGAAAAGTCACTAAGTTTGGTGGTTCTAGTGCAAGTCGTTCGGACGCTATCCGACATCAAAGTTGGCGCGGGCGACTTTTAGGCCCCCCCCCGTCTACATAGGGTTAAAAGTTAACATAAAATTGCTAATACAAAAAGCTCGAGATTTTTCCATACCTCATATAAAATAATCAAAGTATTTTACAATTATTGTTTACAAAGAGCTGAGCAAGAAGTTATAAAAAATTAAACAAGAGTTCGGTTGACAAATTATACAATCTTCACAAATTAGAGCCTCATTTGCATGGATTACATCAGTTGATCATATTATCCACCCAATGACAGCCTTATCTTAACATAAAAGGCTATTCTAGCAATTCCTCATAAATTATGCAAATGAGGTCATGATTTGAATAAATTCTGTTTATTGTTGTTCACCTGTACATAACTTCCAAATGTGGAAGTGTGAAATTCGAGAATTTTCCATTAATTATGCAAATTAGGTCTTCAGTTACATGATCTATATCCTCATATGTTTTTCTTCGTTCCCAATTACATGTCACATGTGTTTTATTGTTTTACTATTGAACAAATCAGATTTAAAGAATTTCCTCATTAATTATGCAAATTAGCTCCTGATTTGCATAATTGTCATTTAATTATGTCAAGCATCACTTTAGCTACTCACACACCAAAAATCACGACAATTCGTCAACCCATTCTCGAGTTATTCTCCTTCGAAATTTTTTCAACTAAAGCTCCTGCAGTTCCAGAACAGGCCGCTAGGGGGCCCAAACTCATGTCACTTCTTTCCTAGCTAAAGGGCTATTTACCACCCAAAATTCGTGACCCTAGCATGTCCAGATCACGAGATATCAAAACCGGAAGTTCTACTGCAGTACCTAAGAAAGCCGCCAGGATGCCCAAAATCTAATCATTTTTAGGTCTCATTAGACCTACCCACCTACCAAGTTTCATAACAATCCATTTAAAGGTTCTTGAGTTATCGTGCTAAACCACAAACATACATACACACAAACGCTACCGAAAACATAACCTTCTTGGCGAAGGTAATAACCTATCAACAAGAATTTACAACACATACATGTATGCCCGGCCCGCTGTTTTGTAAAAAGGCTCTATGTTACCCATGGCCAGTCTAGATATAGGGTAAAATCGGATTTCTACATCATGGGAAACAGGTTCAACACTATATTCGCCCCTAACATGCATGGTCTTTGCTTCCGACATCACGCTAAATTAAGGTTTTGGAACGGAGTTTCTTTTACGATTTTGGTATCCAGTGGACATCTCCAGGCCAATTCGCGTAGAAACCGTAGTGAAATCTGAATTTTGGTGTCGAAAAATATCGTTTTTGACACTTTTTTCAACGGAGCTGCCTCTGTAAAAAATTTTAAAGCGGCCCCCGACCGAGAAACGCCCGTTTAGATACTCTTTTGGGGTGACTGACCGTTTGGGACGGCTGCCCGTCCCTGGTGGTAAACGGGTATATTGAAAAAGGCAAAAAAAAACGGTCCAGGACGCCTCAAACAGCTTGTACACCGTTCGAAACGGCCGTCCGTGTGTTTCTGACGGCATTCTGGCGGCGTATCCGAAGAGCTCTCGGGCGGGCTCCATGACGGGCTCCCGACGCGCTGTGTGACGGGCCTTTGGGCTGTTGTGACAAATGTAAGGTAAACCCGCCAAAGTGTTGATTTCAAACTTGTTTTATCTCACATAGTTTGTTGATTTGTGCATTGTCATGAGATCCTTCGGGAGTGTTCAGGTAAACCCGCCACAGTGTTGAAATATTCCCATTAAACGATCCTACAAGAAAACTATTGATATTTTTTTTTCTTTAAGTGACAATATATATTAAGTGAAATTTTTTTTCGAGATTATTACACTCAATACATTTACAATTTATCATTTGGTGTCTGAACATAGCCATAATCGCGTTGAAAAAAGGGGCGTCAAAGCATAGGGCTGTCGTAACATAGGGCTGTCGTAACATAGGGCTGTCGTAATATAGGGCTGTCGTAACATAGGGCCGTCGTAACGTAGGATTTTGGGGTATTTTTAGCGTGTTTTTAGGCTTTTTTATCGGGGTTTCTCTTTTGCACTGAAGTTTTTTCCCCACCAAACCCAAAAAACTTCAGTGCAAAAGAGAAACCCCGTTAAAAAAGCTTAAAAACACGCTAAAAATACCCCAAAACCCTACCTCTGCTTAGAGAGTACATGTACCTCAGCCCTACACGCGGCATTGTATTTTTCTCATCCCGATTTGAGCCCAAAACGACGTTTTTCTCAAGTGACATCGAGAACTAGAATGCCTTTCCCACCGGAAGAAACTTTGTCATCCGTGTGGAAGTACATTTGTACTTGCTTTCAGGGTAATACGTACGTGAATCGTTATTGATGCAAGTGTTTTAATTATATGTGTACACGTGTTTGGGGAGGGGTGAGACGCGCGCCCAGGGATTTTGATGGGCAATCTTTCCTAATTTTCGTAATACAGAGACTTCAACAACTACAAGATGTCACAATGAAACACAACAACTCCAGCCGGTTGTTATTTTATTTGATGGTTTATAACTTGCCGAAAAATTCACCGGAGACGAAGGGATCATTACAACTTCATTCCGGCTAGTATTTTCTTACAGATTTTCGTGAGATTTTCGCTGCACGATAGCTTTGTAAATAATGTAGCAGTTCAAATATGGCCACATGAGGGACGCATTATTTATATTTCTTAATACATATATATTTTTTTAATATTTTCATACACTCCTGTGCTTCACCACCGGTTAATAAAAATTATAGCCAAGTTAACTGACGTTATGACGTCAGGGTGCTCAATTGGCCCTGCCCAGATCGCCCAACAGGACGTAAAAAAAAAACTAGAAAGGCCGACATTTGCTTTGGAGCAAATACCACAGTTTCACCACAGTTTACGACATGGCAGGGAAAGAAGGAGAAACACAAGGGAAAATAATGCTTTACATTGATAAAACTATAGTATAAAGTAAAATACAACTAAGACTACCACAGCTGGATACCTACTCCCTACATTATTGGCTAGGATTTTTAATTGTATAATGCCAACTGTTGATTTTCAAAAAAAAAAAACGTTCATGCCCCGCATTCCAATGCTGGAGCAGGAAAGCTTGAAATACCTACCAAACACTTAAATACAGACATACTGTCAGTATGGCATGGCTCTGAGCAGGTATTAATTAAGTTATCCCAGTTAAATCCCAACAGCCAATCAGCAAGGAGAATAGAGGAAAGCTGCATGCCTATTGGTTGATGCCCTGCATTCCATTGTGATGACTCATGCCCAAACGTGGTAAACACTGCACACTAACACAGTAATACATTTGCCATAACACAGCCAAAAATCTCAAATAAAACCATTCTAAAAGCCTGTATCACAATAATTAAAAACAATTCCTGGGGGTATTTGTCCACTGTACCTACATACCAAATTTCAGGTCCTTAGGCCCCAAAATGAAGAAGCTGAATCCATTTAAAGAAATGACAGGAGGAGAAGGAGGCGAAGAAGGAGGAGAAGAATCATCACCAAAAGCAATATGGCCACTTTGTGGTGTTGTGAAGCCATAACAATTGGCACGCCGCCATCGGTGATAGGACCCGCGATAGACTTGGAGATCTCGCACCAAGTTTTTTTGTTCCGCGGTACGCAGGACGCGAATATATCTCGCGGAATTTATCCGGACGCCTATTCCGAAAAATCCGAAAAAATTCCGCAGCCCGATGATGCATATATCCCGTGAAGTTCTCTCTTTAAACATAATAAGGATTATTAAGGGTTAATGACCCGCCCCGAGGTGAATATGGTGTAATAAAACCTTGTCAGTTGCTATAACCACCGAATAAAGCCACCAAGTGAGCGCAGCGAACTAGGTGGCTTTATGAGGTGGCTTTAACGCTATTATCATATAGCTTACACGATAGCCTATCCAAACTGATGCAGTAAGTGACACAATGTACAATTTACCCGTTGCACATGCTGGATAGAACATAGTTCCATCTGGAGTCACCTGAGGTCACTGGGTAGAGTTCACGTTCTATGTCTTCTATCTGGGTCACAGACAGGGAACAGGTGTTCTTATGGGAATCACCCGAGGTCATTGGAACACAACTCAAGTTATTTTTGGATTTTTTAGAACTAGAGCCGTGTTCTATTGGGTCACCTGATCATGAGGTCATATGCGGGTAATTATTGGGTTGTTTAATGTGTGGATTGGGATGAATAAATACCCGATTTTGACTCTATTTGTGACATTACGGCGTCATAAAGAATGTGGAATGGAGCCTTCTGATTGGTCAACGTCACCGGGCTATATGATAATTGCATATAGGAATTTGACAGAAGAAATAGTGTTGGGGCTTCAATATATAAAACGGAATATGAGAACGCATGGTTTCACTAAATTCACGTCTTCATTATTACCTCCATGAAAATGGAGGAATTGTTTTTGGCGCGTCTGTGTGTGTGTGTGTGTGTCTGTGTGTGTGTGCGTGTTTGTGTTTCCGCACATTTGTAGTCAGCATAACTCCATAACGCCTTTATGGATTGTGATTATATTTAGTATGCTGGTAGGTCTTAGGAAGCCAAAGGTCAAGGTTAAATATGGGCCTCCTGGTGGATGACCTTGGTATTGCAGCAGAACTTCCGGTTTTTGTATCTTTTGTCCTGAACATGCTATGGTCTTGATTTTTGAGTGACTGATAGACTGTGCAAGAAATGCTGACACACCGCAGGATTGGGAGGTTAGAAAGGCTAGAAGAGGAAGGAGTCTTCCTAGACCGGAAGGAATGGAAACGACGCTCTGAGCTGACAGGCACTAAGCCTACCTGGGGATGATGTAAGATGTAAGTAAGAAGATAGATTGTCCTGTCAGGAATAAGTGGTGTGGGTTTGGTCCCCCTAGCAGCTTGTTCTGGAACTGCAGGGGACTTTCGGGGGGAAATCTTGAAAAGCCAATAAGTCCAGATAGGAACAATGTATTTTCATCATGTTTGGTAGGTAGGTAGCTAAGAGAGAGATGTACATAATTAAATGCAAATTATGCTAATGAGGTCTTCATTTGCATAATTAATAAGGAAATTCTATAATTACAGTGTTTTACATTTTAGTACTTTCATACATGTAACGTATGTAATCTTTGGCAGATGGAACATCAACAGATACCAATTATGCAAATTATGACCTCATTTGCAAAATAAATACGAAAATTCTAAGGGTGAATGATGGGGATTTCATACTTGGTACATGTGTAAGTTAATCAAAAGTTAACATCACGATGCATTTATTATGTTAATGTGGAGGTCATTTGCATAAATAAAGAGGAAATTTACATTGACACGTCAAGCCCATATTTCATGGAGGTATGAGATCTCAGAACTCTTGTTTTATTTTCAATCTGTGCCCGCCGAATCTCGCGCTTGCGAATTATTTTTCAGCGGTTATATATATGCAGACATTATCAGTCTCTGCTCACTTTTGAAATCGTTTGTATGCTCTAGATTGGACCTATCTAGGACAGAAAAAAAGTACTTGGTCTATGAGAAACTGGAGAGGAACTTAGCAGAGATGAACCCGACCATCCACTAGAAGGATACAGCACATCGCAACTATTTCTGGAAAAACATTATATCTCCAATTTGGCCAGTAAATATTTATTATGTATGTTAAGTTGCATAATATATGTAAGTCATGTAACACAGTTATAGCTTTTTAAGATTGTATGTCTGGTTTTATAGAGTGTGTAGTTGTCAAAATTTTACACAACTGTAGATTTTCATTATCATTGATTTCAAAGATTTTCATTAATTTTTTATTGATTGATTTCAAAGAACACTTTTTTAGAAGTGGGTAAATTCACTGGCTCGGCAATCAAAAGAACAAGTAAAACCCAACAAAACTGGCTTGATATATATCGTACTGTAGTATAAAGATATCATCATATGTATATGATATACGTACTCACAATTAGCCTTCTGTCATGTAATAATAATAAACTTATCATCATTATTATTTCAGCCTATGTCCTACTTTCTATTTACAAAAATGTAATAAGGTTGTGAGATGAGCGCAACAAAGTCATTTTAATTAAAGCTGTCAGAAAGATTTGAAGTTTACTTGGAGTCTGCAGAGGATGTCAATAATTAAGTTTACATGCTGTGGCCAAATTTCAAATATAGTGGGAGAGTGTGCTGAGTGAATCAGTGGTACTGTGGTATGTGACATTACAATTAATTATATCTCTTAAAATAAGAGATAAGAGATATAATTAATTGTATAATAATTATATCTATACATGACGCTTAAAGACTAGTCAATGGTAATGATATTTGAGTGGCAGACGGGTAGATTTTAAACTTCGTCCTTAGCCTTACAAGGGCAAAAACATTCAAATCCCCCAGTTATAAAGTTAATGTTACTCTATATAGTAACATTACATCAAAGTCAGTAATATAAGCAAAATATCCTTCTACCCATCCTTTCCCAATAAAGGTATAACGTTAAATCGTAGGCAAGACCACCCTGAGGTAAACATATTGCATTTGCTTGCAAATGGTACATTTCTAGTGGTATATCTAACTTTCCAAATGTGTTCATGGGGTGAATATATTGTGAAATCATGATTTTGTTGACAGTCTTTTCCATACATACAAGAATTGTGTAGTGTACCATAGAGTTGTTGGAATTTCATGGGCAACAATGACCATTATGAACTTGAGTTCTTTTACACAGTGTAGACGATTTAAATCTAACAACTGCTGACAGGTACATTATGTAAATAACAGAACAAAAGTCACAAACAGTTATGGGTTGATCTAGTAAATTATAATTGTACAGTTTGGCTAAAGTTCTAGCAGACTCAGTTGTGTAGCAGAGGAAGTACAGTGCACAACTGAAACAAGTGCTTTTATAAAATGCTGTCGATTGCCGCCGTTGTGATTTTGCACAACAAAATCGTATGCAAAAAAATGTTTTTTTTTTCTTTGAAAGAAGTGATAATAAGGCCTTTGATTCAAATCTAGCTATGCTATACTACATACACATGTACATTTGGATTGTCACTATTGGCATGTAGAAAGTTTAGGAAAAGACTAGAAAGGCCAATATTTGCTTTGGAGCAAATACAGCGATGGGTTCACCACATTTTACCACATGGCAGGGAAAGAATGAGAAACACAAGGGAAAACAATGATTTACCAGGGTTCTAGCTAGGATTTTATTCTAGCGTAGTGGTACCTGACGCACGTCGAGGGAGCGAAGCGACCGAGAGGGGGGATGGGGCGGAAGGGGGGATGTGCCCCCCCTTCCGCGGTGCGGAGCTTTTAAAAATTTAAGCTTAAAAAGCAGCCATTTGAGGGATACCCAAAGGGAAAAAATGTCATTTCTAAGGTATGTACAATGTATCCTTGATTAGTAATTTTTATATTTTTACAGCTTGGAATCTTCACAAAATAGAGAAGATACTCCAAATCAGACACAACCAAGAACAGACTCTGAGATAAATTAAATGTTAAACATAGCATCTGGTGTGCAAAGTTGTAATATTCTACATGCAAAAAAAGTAACTATAAATAATATAAGAAATACGTCTGTTTTGCCTGCTAATAGTGTCTCATTATGAGGCACTTTTAATCTCCTTTGTGCCATTTCTGTTCTGCAAAACTGGGCCGAAATTTGACGTGATTCAACACGTGGCTTTGTTGTTATTGCCAAGCTTTGATGCTGACATGATTACAGGCACACCCAGTATGTCGACATAGATCGCACAGTAGCTAAGAGCATGAAATCGGCATGGCACCAGCACTGACGCATATGTGGCAGGAAAACCCACGTGTCACAAAGATCACAAACGCCCGTAAAGAAAAACGGCAAAAGACAAGAGAGCAATAATTTGTATTTACTTGTTTAAACTATGAACGGATCCAAGGGGTGAACTCCCTTGTTTAGTTTACTAAAGTGGCAAATTTTCAACCAACGCAAGTTTGCCGCTGTGGGCTTTAGAGGCCCCTCCCCTTTTCGGGAGCCGGCTGGAACTGTAAAGCACTTTAATTATTAGGCTGGTGACTAAGTACATTGTAACTCTTTGTATTTTTTTCACCTTGGCAAGATATAGAATTAATGCAATTTAGTGGAAGGTGTTTATGTCCAGAGTTACAAGGAGAGATCTGTTGAACACGGGAGGAAACATATTTGTGCTACATACATCGTGGCGTGGGAATTGTTAAATAGGCCAGCCCATATATGGCGTCCCAGAGGGAAAGCCGACACTATGAAGGGGGCGGAACATCCCTTCTACAGACTGGGCTAGACACCCTGACGCCAGTGTCTGGGCGTCAAGAGACTGCCGCTGTCACTCACAGAAGGGCGGCAACACAAGTTGTAAAGAAGCCAAGGCCCCGCCTAGGCACGCCCCATTCTCCTGGGAGGGCCGCCACGTGCGTTACTTTGCTAAAAAAACATTTTTACATTTGATCTGGCATTTTTGAACAAAGAAATGCAGTCACAATGCCGCTACGTTGTACTGAAAATTAGCGTAGCGGGGGAAAATATATTGGCGTAGCGGGTCAAAATTTTAGCGTCGCGGGCACCGACGCTACTTAGCGCTAGCTAGAACCCTGTTTACATTGATATAACTATAATATGAAGTAACATACAACTAAAACAACAGTTGGATAGCTATTCCTCCCAACTTTTATTGGTTAGGATTTTTAATTGCATAATGCAAACTGTTGATTTTCAAAATAAAATAAAAAACGTTCATGCCCCGCATTCCAATGCTGGAGCAGAAAAGCTTGAAATACCTACCAAAACACTTGAATAAAGACATACTGTCAGTATGGAAATGCTCTGTGCAGGTGTTAATCAAGTTAAATCCCAACAGCCAATCAGCAAGAAATGCTCTGTGCAGGTGGAAATGCTCTGTGCGGGTGTTAATCAAGTTAAATCCCAACAGCCAATCAGCAAGAAGTATAGAGGAAAGCTGCATGCCTATTGGTTGATGCCCTGCATTCCATTGTGATGACTCATGCCCAGACGTGGTAAACACGGCACACTAACACAGTAATACATTTGCTATAACACAGCCAAAAAACTCAAATAAAACCATTCTAAAAGCCTGTATCACAAAAATTTAAAAAACGCCTAGGGGTATTTGCCCACTGTACCTCCATACCAAATTTCAGGACCTTAGGCCCTAAAATGAAGAAGCTGAATCCATTTAAAGATATGGCAGGAGAAGGAGGAGAAGGAGGAGAAGAAACATAAGAAAAAGCAATATGGGTTCACCACCACTTCGTGGTGTGGTGAACCCATAATAACCAGAACCAGGCCTGCAGTGTTACCAAACTACCAAAGAAAGAAAGAAACAAAGAAAGAAGGGTAGATACCGTATTAATACATGTGCATGCGCCGAAATTTAAAAAAAAAAAACTACATAGCCAACATATCCTAGCAAACATATGATATTCACTAACACCAACTTCCCGCAGCTATATTTATGCGTGGGCATATATTTCCATGTATGCTTTTTAATAATTTTTTTCTGGTCATATCTAGTTTTTTTCTATTTTCTGTGCATCTCAGGTCGGTTGAACAACGCTACCATGGTAACAGACGAGTCCAACGGAATCCGGCTGGTGGGGGGAGAGTTTTACGGCTGTGTGGAGTTGTACGATAACGTCACCCAACAGTGGGGACCTGTGCGGGGATGGGATGTTGCGTATCTCGTGGAGACTAAACGGGTGCCTTTGGCGGATCTTGCATGCAGAAATCTGGGGTTTTCGGGGGTACTTGCGACGGGAGCCTACAGATTGTCAAACGGCACCATCTCTAGATCTAGGGATCTCAGAAATTTTTGGCACCCAGTGGAATTTTATTACCTGAGTTACTACTATATGGATGTTGAAAACGTAACAACGTACTCATCTACAGCCCCTAAGTTTATTGTGCCCAGAGCCGGACAAATCCATGCGTCTTCTTTACATGATGCTGTGGACCGTATAGTTAGGGGACCCTGCACGCCTGTTGACTTTGAATGCAGCGATGGCCGTCTACACTATAGTAATGCTATGTGCCTGGCTTGTGCAGGACAACCGAAACATGATGACTCTCCAGGTAAGAAGTTCCTGTTTAAATACTGTAACATGATAAAGCATATCATGGTGGTAAAATTCGGGCCCCAATGTCCCCACCTGCTTTAGAACCCTAATCGTGTTCGATATGACGTCATTCGAACGGTGTTCGATATGACGTCATTCGAACCGAACGGCGTTCGATCTGGGGTCACCCGCAATCAGAGCCAAACCGGGTTTTCAGGCCCATTTTACGTGAACACCTCCTAACAAAAAAAAATCACAATATCACAAATAAAAACTATTTTCTGGTCACTACATGTACGCTTATCATTTTGTTGTGGACATGAAACATGAATCAAAGCTATTGTCGTATTCGTGGGTGACCTTTAATATTGTAATGATTCTTTACGATACTAGTAGTATGAATATCACACTCCCTACTTTCAGGTAAGATGACATGTCTGCAAAACTTTTAAACCTGAAACGATCTTTCATCTTATTTCTTACCTTGTATGTTCCTTTGATTAATTATTTAAATCACTATGGGTTAAATCTGACAACAAATAGAGAATGAATTTTTTTTAATATTTGGTATGTAACGTTACAGTGGTAACGCTATACTGATGCTGCAACGTTACAAACCACATGTTCCATGTTGAAAAGAACACAAAAACTGAATTGTCTATTTGTTGTCAGATTCGCCCATAGTAATCTAATTAATGTTGAGCACAAAATGCCCCAACACCTCAAAACACTGTGAAAAACAAACTGTTTAACGTCACCAGGATCATTCCGATGTCGCCCTGTCCTATGCAAATGAGTTTAGACCCCTGTTTTCGCATTGCATTCTGGGGATGGGAAACTGGTGAATAGATTTACTCTAGGAATATTAGAAAATCGGTCTTGAACAACAGGCATTAATGCATGGGTCGCAATGTAACGAAAAAACACATGAATGAGACTTTGAATAAAGCTTTGTTTACTCTTTTGCGTAATTTTTAAACCTTCCCATGTAAATTCGTTGTTTATATTTTACAACTCAATTAAATTTGCTTATTCATAATCATACCTATAGCTTTTATACTATGTATAGGTTTTTTTTTCCTATTCGATAAAATTTTATCTCTCAGCCATCAGAGCTCAAGTGACCTGCACATCCAACTACATCCGGGTCAGTTTCTCCCGCCCTGAAAACAACTCCATTCAGCTGGAAGACGTCCAGCTAGCAGCGCCACCTTGCAGTGCTGATCAGAACTCCACCCATATCTACATCGATGCACCGCTCACGGCATGCGGAACAAGCCGACAGGTTTGTCAACGTTAAGTTAAAACATCAAAATGTCCCAAGAAAATGTCTTCAAATCTAATGATAGAGGTTATATGAGTTTTACTGTTGTTTAATACATGTATCTTTTTAATAAAAATGATATAAAATAATTGATCTTTGTTGCAAGTTTTTGCCCACATACGCTAGATGCAGCTGTAATTTTGCAACTGAAAGAGCCTAAAAAGAAAATGCTATTACCAATAGTGTTGATAGTAATTATAAACAAAAGGAGACAAACCTAAGCATAAATATATTATTACACATGCTAGATTTATATATAAACTATATAGTTTACATTATGAAAATATAAAGCTATGCTACTAAAACAACTGAAACAACTGTAGATTCATCTTTCAGCGTAGCAACATAACGTTATGTTGTTTTCTTTTCAAAAGGACACAGAAGATTACATCATCTACAGAAACACCCTGACCATCAAAGTCAACGCTTCCAGTATGATAATCACTCGTCATCACTTCACAGAGATCAGCGTGGAGTGTCGTCTGCCGCGCCGAAAGACGGTCACTGTCAACTTTGACCCCCAGAACTTGTCCGTGTTCCGGTCATACATCGTCGGCAGGGGTGAATTCATCATCTCTATGGATCTGTACCTGAGTAACAACTTCCGGTCCCCTGTATCGGTGTATCCAATGTCCGCGGAGTTGGGACAGGTATTCAAGCTACCCAAAACATATGAATTTTAACTAGTACTTGATAAAACCATGTATTGATAGCAAAGTAAGCAGGGATAGTACTCTTTATTTTGTGAAATGTTTTGCTATGAAAATGCACACACACACAAACACGCATGCACGCGCGCACACACACACACACACACACACACACGCACACACACACACACACACACACACACACACAACTTGACATACACACACAGACACGCACACAAGCACATACATGTACACACACACATGCGCACACAGACATTTAACTCTGGTATGGGGCACTCGTATTTCTGTCAGATGCTGTACGTACAGCTGAAGGTGACATCAGACGACACTAGCCTGCAGCTGTTCGTGGACAGCTGCATGGCCACGCCTACAGAACAGCCAGACGACAGCAACGTGCTGTACCACCTCATAAGGGACGGGTGAGTGTTATCTTGAGTTTTCAGTTTTTTTTTTTTTGTTTTTTTTTTATTCCAACATTTCATCACTGGACGGCACACTCAAATTATCAACTTATTATATACCGTCACCAACATAGAAGACAAATACGGAACAGGACAATACTCATTTTCACTTAAGTGAGGAAAGTCGTGTAAAGTGCCTTTCCCAAGGGCACAAGATCGGTGGCATGTCAGGACTCGAACCCGGGACCTTTAGATTCAGAGTCGAGTTTTCAGTTTTGTAGTATGAATTTCTTTTTTTCTGTATCTTAAATCAGTGTTTCTCCTCTCATCCAATCAATTGTTCACAGTTGTGACCAGGACTCTACGGTGGCTCGCTATTGGTCGCCGTCCACAATGCAGGAACGGTTCGGTTTCCAGGCCTTCGCCTTTACCAGCGGTACACGCACGGTAAGTCACGTAAAAGTACATATATGACCGGCGCATTAGTAACAAAGCAGGCTTCCTTGTTGCCAGATTGAATGTAGGTACCATTATCCAATCGTCAGGTCCTCTGCTAGGGCGTGCCGTCCTGTGATTCATCCTTCTCACTGCATTAGAGCCAACCAGCCAATCACGTTGCCTCTTGATCGTAGGCGGCGACGTGATTTGTTAGCAACAATAAAAAACGGTGCACAGTATCTGATTGGTGGAACAGCCATGGGAGGATGGTAGCTGTATGCCAGAATAAAGCTAGCAAAACGTCTTACACAAACTTCATTTAAACGTTTTGCACATTGTACCTATATGCTTAGGTGTACATCCACTGTGACATCCTCCTGTGTAACGCCGCGGACCCGAACTCCCGGTGCGCGCAGGGCTGTCAGGCGGGCAGGAGGAGGAGGGAGGCCGCAGACGACTCCGATGTCTACAGGCTGATCCAGGGTCCCATCGTCCTAAAAGATGAACAAACCGGTAAGAAAATTTCTCTGTATACATCTACATACAGCATAATGACCTGGGTACTTGTAAGCAAGTTGTCTTCTGTATGAGTTTTTTTTTTCAATAAATAGACTGATTTATTGTTGAACAGATAAATCCCAGGACCCACTGGTAGCCTAAATGCACTCGGCTGAATTGTTGGGTCTGGTTACAAAATACAATTACAATCACGATTACAAATGCAGCACACAGCTGTCTACACACATAGAAATAAAAAGAGACCATTGTTTAAAATCTTAAATAAGCCATACTAAATGTACTAATTTTCAAAAAGATTAATTTATCGAAAGGTGATTAAAACGCTACAGTAAAAATAGAATTTGATATGTCCTCATTGGTACTAGTACTCAGATCTTTAAGACTCGTTCATAATTAACAGTTAATGTAGCCTAAAATGCTATTAAACCGGTTTGTTAGGAGTTACATTGAGTTCAACGGTTTCAGCATAGCTGGGACAGGGCTGTTCAGGAAGCGTTTGGTCCCAATAGGTAGCTGGTAGCAATGGGTGTGTCTGAGTCGCCTGTGGTGTTTCTGACCACCTTATAAGACGCTATTCACATTTGTGTCGCATTTTTCTTCTTGAAACACACCTGTGTTAGAAGGTTTCCGCTGATACCTGGGTCTTTTCTCTCATAGTTCGTGACCGGTCCCCAGCAGCTCACACCGTGGACATGGTTTCTCTCCTCGTGGAAGCATGCGCAGTGGTCGTCGCCGCCATGTTGATTGGCTAGAACTGGGCATGCTGGGAAGTCAGCGTGAAGGTCAAAGGGAGATTAAGAAACCGTCTGTATTTTTCCAACCTCTTGTGGTAGTTCTCGCTAGCAATATGAGATCATGCTACATTATGTAAGCTTTTTTAAGGTGTATATACACAAATTTGATTCCGAAATAGAGATACACCACTTTTGATTTTTCCAAGCTAATGTTTTGGTGAATAATAACCCGAGCTAAAAACAAATTAAATACGCCATGCTGTATCGCTTTTTTTAAATATTTAACCGTACTACTGTAAATTGTGAGAGTTGAATTTATATGGATAACAATGGTACGTATATGTAAGTAGGCTAGTGTCATAATCATACTAATACATAATACGGTGATAGAAAAATACAAATGTATGTTGTAATGGTGTGCTTGTGTGTACATGTGTAAGTGTATGTAATAAACACGATCTGGTGATTGGGATTGATATGTTAGATGATTTTTATTTTTCTTGATATGCGTCAAACATTTAAAAAGCATGAAAAACAGACTTACCTGCGCCACAACTTTATTATCAACTTTTTCAACAGGCAGTAAAGGTTTAACAAAACATATACACACAAACAAGGTTTGTGCTTGTGTTGGATTTTTCACAGTTTTCACTGAACTACGTATTATGGCTTAGAGTAAAGATAAGATAACATATCAGAAAATACGTGGATGAAGGTTAGACATCCAGGTAATAAGATACGCCAAAAAGCAGTTACTCAAGATATGATTTATTGAGCAGTTACTCAAGCAACTGGATATGATTTTGGATATGATTTCAACATACATATCCAGTTGCTTGAGTAACTGCTTTTTGGCGCATATCAGAAAATGTTGACTTTTTTTCCAGGGACTACTGGATCGGTTTGGACGACAAACAGAGAGAGAGGGTGGTTTCGTGTGGCATGACGGGAGTTTGAAAATCAAGTTTTTTCGCCCTGAAATCGCTTCGAGTGCCTTTAATTTCTAGACTAGCTAACAAAATCGCCCGTGTACATGTAGTTAATTATATTGGGTACAGGGCAATTGTTACGTTGACTGTCTGGACAGACTAGGTTGGCAGCACAAGGGGAGGGATGATTGACAGGCAGCATGACAGAAGGCTAAAAGGTCAGACACAGGAAATGGGATGAACATAAAGTTAATGAAAACCCACCCCAAAATGATTAAATAGTTATAAGTTATATAGCACGTAGTCATGAAATAAGACAGAAAACTGCAACTATTACGCTTTCTCACACTTTTATACAATCTATTGTTGTTTCTTAACAGACATTTAGCTCTAATTTAGACTGAATTTTTCTACAGGGTAAACTATGTGGTTTCTGAGAAAAGACTTAACATCAACAGGAGATTGAAGAACTCATACCTTCGTGAATAATTTACAAGTTTCTCCCATGCAAATTATGTAAACGATTGACTATGCAGATAATGTAGATTGTTGACTAATATTACAATCGTAATATTATAAATATGAATAATATAAATTATGTAAATATTAAAAATCAGTTCCAGTTTACAGTGAACGGGACACTTAACAGTGAACTCCTAAAACATATAGAAAGACCAAAAACAATTAGTTCTCTGTTAATTAGTAGCCTCTTTCCTAGACCTTATCACCTGTAATGCGTGTCCGCAGCCAAAACTTTTACCACCTCTGAACTCCATGTACTGCCCCTTGTGCGGTTACAACCAGCATGTAGTCATATGCTCATATAACTTGTGATTATGTTACATTTAAAATATATATTATTATCGCATTTACTTCAGACATGTGATTCTGTGGTTATAGAAGAACTTACGACAGTCACTATACATATACTTGCAGTTCCATTGATTCTAAAAATAATTGAAACGATAAACATATTTTTTAATTCAGTTTGGATCAACTATAATCGCTAATACAATGCTAACATTGCTAATGCTATTAATTGCAATATATCATCACCTTTGGCAGGATTGAAGCAGATTAAGAGTTATACAATTACTCAACAACTGAACAACAATTCATCAATTTCATTTATCATGTATTCTTACAATTTCATTTTTCATGTATTCTTTGTTTAGCCGAGAAACCACATATCGCCGCGTTGGTGGTTTTAAATGGGCCGTGTGGCTACATGGGTTTCAAACAAAAACATGAGAGACCATCAGAGCTCATATCAGTACATGTATAGTAACAGTAAAACATCAACGTAACATTATTCAAAAGAATTATTAATATAATACTCTAAAATTAATGATAAGAGAAAAGAAAGAAAATTGAACCTCACTATAAAATAATTGGAAACAAAAATAGGGTGACGGTGACTCAAAGCATATAAAAACTTGAAAGATTAAAATTGTTTTTGTCGCTTTTACATGGTGGGAAGTCAGCGGAGAATCTTATGCAAGCGTTCTGTTGAGACAATCTCACCTATCGTGCACTCTATATGTTTGTTAGGGACTTAACAAAACAGGTAATAAAAAAAAGTGACGTCGAGTGGCTAAGCGAGCGGACATGAGGTCACGTGTATCGTCTATGGAATTACAGTCTGGCGCGGAAAAATGGTTACTGTGCTATTATAATCGTTAGTCACCACCAACTGTCCCTCCGGTCCTATAGCGATCCCCGTTGGTCTGGGTGTGTTCACGACGGTACGGATAAACTCCCCGCGGCTTGTGAACATGTCTACACGGTGCTTTTTAAAGTTCGCCACGGCGATTTGGTCCAAGCTGTTCGTACGAATAGCCCTGAGGGAATACGGCTCTACTTTCTCTGAGCCTCCACCACTGAACTGGAGAAGCAGACGCCCATCACGATTGTAAACACGTATTTTACCATTCCAGACGGCAACGATGATATGTCCTTTACTGTCTGATGTGATGTAATTTAAGTAACGACGGCCAAAAGATTGGAAAGCCCTGTGTAACCTTCCATCTGTGGAGAAGATGTGCACTAGTTTAGGCCTGGCAGACAGAAGGATGTTGTTATTGGACACGGCAATGGTAGGGCGAGTAGAAGAAGACGGGATGTGAAATGAGGAAATCGGCCGGCCTTTGTGACTGTATTTAACCACGTATACCAACTTGGACGGCCACCCCGTCTCTGAGCCCACAACCCACAGATAACCACTCTCGTCAATGGTAACATCGACAGGGGACATCCGTATGTTGCTTTTAATTTTACCAGGCACTACCGTTGGGAATACGCGAAGTAAGACCCCTTCCATGTTGAAGACTTTGACTTGCTGGTAGACACTATCAGGCAAAAATATCTCATTGTCAGCAGATACGGCCACTCCGAATGCTATACCACAAAATGACTGGGTCCAGTCGAATCCGTTACTGATGAAGGTGACCTTCTCGGACTTCAACCTCACGCCTTCTGTTAAAATGAAATTTAATTCTTAGAAAGTTCAGTTATCCAATGGCAACATGTAGCTACTCTGACACTCAACGTACATTATATTAAAATATTCAACCTGCAACAGTTTTCAATGGCAAAAGTGTGAATTAAGTTACTTACAAATATAGGAGAATAATATAAAAGAATCTTGAGTCCCACAAGCTCATACATTATGTTAAAATAATTTCAAAATAACAAATTGAATGTGTATTATAATATTTTATCATACTTTCCACCAAATCACAGTCATATCTAAACGAAGAATTCTCACATTTTCTCTATTTATGCAAATAAGGTCATGATTTTAATACGTATAGCGATGTTCACTTTCACTTGCCTTCGAAATGCCGCAAGTATTAGCTTTTCGGCGGCTATCAATATGGTAGTGATGATAATATAGCATTTACTCTTTAAATATGCAAATTGGGACTGCATTTACAAACAGAATATCACAATATGTCACAAATTTAAAAAAAAAATTATTTATTATGGAAAGTAGACCATAAATCACATTTTCGTCATTTAATTAATGTTAGCATCACTCGAGCCCAAGATCTATCTTCCATCTAAAATTCGAGATCTTATTATTATCATTATATTAGCATTTCCATATAAACCTAATGTAGACCCAAAATGTAACCTACCAAATAATTCCAACCAGTCTATCGTATAATAGACTTCTCGAGTTATCTTGTCTCCACACATCCTACCGAAAACATAGCTTTCTTGGCAAAGATAATAACGAGATAAAGGCAGACATCAGCTCATGGATTCCACTTGTTGATGATAAGACTGTACAGAACATACCTGTGTGGACGAATGGCGTGGTGTAGGCAAGTTGAGCAGTGGTGTAGGTAGTGTCCATTGCAGGGTGGGCAGTGGTGTAGGTAGTGTCCATTGCAGGGTGAGCAGTGGTGTAGGTAGTGTCCACTGCAGGGTGAGCAGTGGTGTAGGTAGTGTCCATTGCAGGGTGAGCAGTGGTGTAGGTAGTGTCCATTGCAGGGTGAGCAGTGGTGTAGGTAGTGTCCATTGCAGGGTGAGCAGTGGTGTAGGTAGTGTCCATTGCAGGGTGAGCAGTGGTGTAGGTAGTGTCCATTGCAGGGTGAGCAGTGGTGTAGGTAGAGTCCATTGCAGGTTGAACAGTGGTGTAGGTAGAGTCCACGGCAGGGTGACCATTGGTGTAGGTAGAGTCCACGGCAGGGTGAGCAGTGGTGTAGCTAGTGTCCACCGAAGGGTGACCAGTAGTGTGGGTAGTGTCCACAGCAGGTTGAGCAATGGTGTAGGTAGTGTCCACGAAAGGGTAACCAAAGGTGTAGGTAGTGCCGAAACCTGATATGTTCTAAAGAAAATGTGATAGTGAATATCTGACGGAAAATTCGCCGCAAAAAATGCTTTCAGAAACGTTTGAATAGACCTAAGTAAAAATATATAGTATATGTACAATCATTCCACCTGCAGATAGTTAAAAACGTCCTAAAATGTTCTGAAATATTTACCATTTTGAATATTGAAACTGGAGCCGTGATGATCCCGGCAATAGTCGATGCCACCAGAAGGACAGCTGTAAGAGCTACGATTCCCTCCTTACGGCATGCCCATCCTGAAAAATTACATAGTACTTTAAGGTGTTGATAATTTTATTTTCATGCGTTTTTATCTGATATGATTTTGGTGAATTAATCCAAGTACGTCAAATATGACATTCTTGTCATTTAGCAATATTTTACTATAGTATTTTATGATCAATTCCCATCAATGGCCGTTTCTTCCTAAATTAATCATGTTTGAATGTTCTATAATGGAACGCAGCTTATCCATACAATTCCCTGTTAAATTATGCAAACTAAGTCAAAAGTTGCATAATCTACATATTTGCTGATCATAGCAATCGTCACATATAAAAATCATAATGATCCTTCAGTTCTAAAGGTTTCCTTTTAGAATATGAAAATAAGGTCCTCATTTGCAACAATCATATCATGTTCTACCCAAATATTACTACCACCATTTGTATAAACTTTGAGAGACTTATCTTCCGAAAGTGTCCCTGATTTACATTATGCATGTATAATTAATAGTATGAATTAATAATGTTTCAACTGCCACAAGTATGTATTACTAGTTGCCGTAATTAACTAATTATTACGTATTATTATACGATTTCCTCATTAATTATGCAGAACAACCCTGATCTCATACAGCATACATCTTATCAATACTGATAAGCACCACAGGAAATATTAACGGCACATTTCTGTAAAATTCATAGAATATTTGCAGACTGATTACATTAGCGTCGCGAAAAAATAACCAAACGTTATCTGAACAGTATCAGTTGTTGCCAAGAAATGAACATCCGGTTTTAGATCTATACTATTATGCAATTAGTAGAAACAAGTAGGTTTCAGTTCAACTAAAACCCTCTTGGTAAAAACGATATAATTCATATCCCTGGCGCAAGTTTTGGTCTTGAAATAAACAAATTAATCAGTTGAGAAGAGTTGAAAAAAACAACAGACAAATCTTACTGTGGGGTGGGGTCACAATAATCTTTGTACAACTTATAATCCACTGTACACTGAGTTAAGTGTTGGATCTGTGCTAGATATTACCATTTAGCTGTAGTGTAGAGCTATAATATGATGCAGCAAGTATTAGTAAAACGATGTAATTAAAAAAAACGTAACACGGACGTAGGTTTTGGTCTTGAAATTAAATTATCAGTTGAAAAGAGTTGAAAAGCTTTAGAAAAAACAGACAAATCTTTACCGTAGGGTGGTTGTTGTGGAATGATTCTCAGATGTGGTTGGTTCTGTACGTGCATCGGCCGGGGACGGCCCGTAATTTGGGGAGGATGAGTTCCTTGTACATTACTGTCTTCACTGACAGATGCCGGAGAGTGAGCTTCAGTCTGACGTGAGTGACGTGTTGGGTTTATCTCACTGTCATCACGATCAGCTTCTTCACCACGGTAAGTTGCATATGGCTGGATGTAGGGGTCGTCATCACTGTAAGCTGTCTTAACAGATGTTTCTTTGTTTGCCATATATCTACCTGCAGACGGCCGGTTGAAGATGTTGCCTTCACTACTAGCAGACCGGGAAGCTGGTTCGGTATTGTGGTATTGGGTATGCTGTTGGTACATAGGATCTGTGTCGTCTTGTGTGTGTGAAGTGTACGTCGGATTGGGGTCTTGGGTATTCTGTTGGTACATAGGATCTGTGTCGTCTTGTGTATGTAAAGTGTACATCGGATTGGGGTCTTGGGTATTCTGTCGGTACATAGAATCTGTGTCGTCTTGTGTATGTGAAGTGTACATCATAGTTGGGTCTTCAGTATGCTGTTGGTACATAAGATCTGTGTCGTTTTGTGTATGTATAGTGTACATCTGATTGTGGTATTGGGTATTCTGTTGGTGCATAGGATCTGTGTCGTCTTGTGTATGTGAAGTGTACATCATAGTTGGGTCTTCAGTATGCTGTTGGTACATAGGATCTGTGTCGTCTTGTGTATGTATAGTGTACATCTGATTGTGGTATTGGGTATTCTGTTGGTGCATAGGAGCTGTGTCGTCTTGTGTGTGTGAAGAGTACATCGGATTGGGGTCTTGACTATTCTGTTGGTGTACAGGATCTGTGTCGTCCTGTGTGTGTGAAGGGTACATCGGATTGGGGTGTTGCAAGTTGTTAGGAGGCTGGTCACCAGGGATGTTTGATGCATACTGATGATCTTCGTTCTTAGCGTTTGGAACTCCCATCTCCATTATGGCTTTTCTATCAGAGGTAGAAAACAATTATTACTATTTTTATTCTCTACTTCTCTATCCGTTGAAGATCTAATCTACTTATAGTATAAATATTCATTTTATATCAGGAGACATCAAGGATATCTGGATAGATACATATGGACACGTTGGGATTTTTTTCTGGGACAGTTTTCAAATATGTCTTTCATTGTTTTACAAGGCCCATGTTGCATCGAAAAACGCGTTACATTCCAAATCTTGATTTGGAAAAAAACGAAGCAGTAATGCACCTGCGTTCCAAAACGTGGTCCATTCCAGAACATATTTTGGAATAACACGAAATGGAATGCCTGTTGCATTCCAAAACATGATCCATTCCAAAACATGATTTTTTAAAGCCTCGTACTTCTGTTTCTGCGTCACATGATCTATCATTGTCATTTCTGTGAATTCTTTGAAAACATCTACTGTTAGTTTGTGTAGCATTACGCAGTGCTACAATCTGCTTAAAAAGTAGTCGTCATTGTGTGTTATCTGCTAAACCGTGATGGTATAGAAAACTGTTTTACGGTGTCGTTCTTCTACGAACAGCAGAATTATGAAGATAACCGTTCTCAATACACCTTCGGCAAGCTAAAGTATTGAAAGTCCTACAAAAATTCTCTTTGTAAAGTATAACCCCTTTATATATATCGACGAACAATGGGCGTGAAGGACGTGTTTTCGGCCAGCGTGTGCCACCGAATCAGTGGTAATTGGCTACTCCGTGGGCCTTGATTAATTATTCATAAGTCGGTCACCGCTAGAAATCTACTGGATGGCATTCAGTGACGAGCGCCCCCCCCCCCCCCCCATGCGGGGTTTAGGGGGTACTGAAGATGATGGAATAACATGTTTTGGAATGCAACAACTCCTCAACTCCTCTATGCCCGAATAATTTCTACCGAACGAGCAAAAGAAAAAAAGCCTACGCGAACATTCTATGAACGCGTTAACATTCAGTTAAACCCAGACTAATTAGCGCTAAGGTACTTATTTTTTCATACTTCAGCTAGCCTGCCTTTTGCTAACGTGTGAGTTGCCCCATGGCTTCGCGTGTAGTGGTGTTAACACAATTTACTACAACAGTAACACAAATTTACCTTTAGTATCATCATGGTATATACTGCTTAGCCCGATTTGCATCGGATTACGAGCAGGTTTTAGCGGACACCATGTTTTTGAAAAAAAATTCTGTTTATGATCCTGATACTGTGTGTTTTGCACTATATTATTAACACGACCCACACATCATACGCTCTGCTTAAGAAGCAAATAATGATTAAAGAAAGATATATTTACTCAAAACATAAATGTTTCATATGATTGTATGATTTGCGTTAAGCACTACACCAGTACCCGAGAGCAATTTTTGACTAGATTGCATCGTAGAGGCAAATACTAAGCTGTTAAAAAAGACATTTTGTACTGACCGTAGATTTTGGCGAAAATGTCCCCGGAATTAACGTTAACTGTAAGACAATAACTGTTGGTTTAGGGTAGAAACGACTCGGCAAGGTATCAGTCACAGCTCTATGGTGTCTTTAACAAAATAAGACACCCACCATTCGGGAGGAACCATTCATATCCGAGGGGCCGAGTCTTAAAAATAGATGCAATGAACTATATTTCTAATCAAATGCATACATATATCCGTAGATAGACACAACTAGTGGCATAAAAAGAACCATTTTGTTAAGTTTTTAGAAAACGTACATATGTGATTGGTACATTTGATAAAAATCGGGGTTAAACACTGTTACTACCATGCGACCAATCAGCTCTTAGATCTGGGGTACCTCCATTTTTTTCATTTTTTTTATTCATCAAAACATGAAAACATAACAAGGACAGTGTGACGCTGCACTCAAGTTTGTAACTTATATTAACAGCGCCACATAACAAAAAAGTACAGTTGTCATTTAAATACACAAGGTTGACATATCCGTGCGCCAAAGTCCCAACACCCCATCCGCCAAGATATTAAAAATATTAACAAAGTTATTTGAAAAATAAGATTACCTGGTAACCTACTATATGTCATTGGCGGAGACATATCCGCCAATCAGAGCTAGGAGGAGAATTCAGGCCCATAAACACATGACGTTACCTCCATTTGGTGAGTCTTACATATAATCACGTGATACCACCAACCAATCTGTAACATGGTGCTGATGTAATTTTGTAAGAAGAGATCTTGTTTTCTGATCAGAGGTCTGTTTAATCTCACTGGAATTGAATTTGTTTGCATTGCTCGTGCATGAAATAGGGAATTATAGACCGAATCAGATGTCTTTGTCTTTGTGTCTTGAAAGTCTGTATAAAAGCTCTTTGACTTTGGGATAATGAAGATATAAAAATTGCAAATAAAAATCATATTTTGAGTCAGTAATATTCTATGCGTGAATGAGATTTGACAATATAGTTTAGTAATTATTTTAATTATATTATTATATTAATTCGTATGTGAATAGAAATATAAAGGAAATCGCTTTAATATATTTGGGGGAGGGGGAGCGGTGGCTACGACGTGGCGTGACCGGGCGGATACTTAGGTGATAATTAATGCTAAATTATGCATATGCCAATCAAATCCGTCAACAATTTCCGGGACGTGTGCAGGGATTAACAGGTCGCGTGTGCAGAGATCTCCGGGACCAGGAAATCCCTGCACACACAAGTGGTGCATCTCCGGGAATTTCCGGGACGTGTGCATCTGCAGTGTGCAGGTGACACGTGCCCGGAAACTCCCGGAAAATGCGGAATTTCCGGCCGCGTGTGCAGAAATTTCCAAGTCGGAAATCCGTACATTCATGCAGGGAAGTAACCTTACCAAACTATGCTAAACGGTACAGATGATTGTAACAATTAAGAAATTACTATCAGCAGCTTCCAGTCTCCGGAAAATTAACCCTGTGTTCAAATTTCTAGTTATAACAGCCCTATCAAAAGTGTCTAATTGTAGACACACTATCTAACCGTTATATTTGTAACTTGAAAATGTCTTAAGACAGGAAGCTTCCTCACAGCTGAATTTGTATTGACAGTAACTAAGCGTGTCTAGAAACATGTCTTCTAATTGTGTTGTCCATTTGGTAGTCTACGAAAACAGTATACATGTAGAGTGGAACTCTGTTAGAACTGTACAAGTAAGTGCAAGCCAATGTCTGACCAAGGATCTGACACTACCAGACAGGGTTTGACAAGCCAGTTCTATCTGTCCTTATATTCAGGATTAGGTGAGGATAACTTCTTATAATAGTACCCTCAATTCATTGTCTGTTCTCTGCACATTTTAGAATATCTTGAAGAGAAACTCGCCTTGTTCACTGTCATAGCAAGGTATCTGCCTATGTTACCACCACGGTAGTCACAGGTAGACTGAGGTCCGGTAGTTTACGTTAGCCGAATTTATATATTTACTATTGGGTATAGTACCACCTTGGCCTTCAAGGTCCTAAAATGATCTTTGAGTGATCCACACGATCTTACAAAGACCAATGATCTAAATGTCAAATACATGTACAAATATTTTATTTTTCCCCTTTTTCCCTTATCCTGGCCGTATAAATGTCGATTAAATCACAATGTTTGTTTGTTTGTTGGTTTGTTTTTTCGTATATAATGATTGTAAAGAAAACAATTAAATGAACATATTACAATAAAAAGGGATATGCAGGGGAAGATAAAAAGCCATAATGGCTTATTCGGGATCTTCCCCGGACAAAATTAATTGATAACTGTTATAATGGTAACAAATCAAATGGTAATTTGGCGGATACATGTAGATGGCGGATAGCTTGAATATGCATGACGTCATTTTATGACGTCACTGGTGTTGCTATGGGCAACATAAGTCTTAGTGCACCCTAATATTCTATCATAAACACTTTTTGTTAAAGTCACGTTGCATACCATTGATAAATGTTTAATAGTACACCAACGTCAGAACATTTGGTGGTCATAAGATATACTGTTCGCGAGATCTGAGGGGGGTCCCACAAAACCCAAAAAAGCCCGGTCTAGATATGGTTAATCTTACGTGACAGGTGAACCTCTTCAACGATAGTTAAGTTAAACTTAATTTGCAAAATACAACCGCGACATCACCAATAGTAAAACGTTACATATTCTGAAATACTTATAACATAATTGTTACAATACTACACCTTCAAAATTAACAACTACAACCGGTGCAAAATCACATTCATTTTGAAACAAAACTTAGCATTGATGCCTTTAAAATGAAACTTTAAAACTTGTATACTTTCTGCAGTACATCTGTACTCGTGTACAGAAAACATAAAAGGCTCTCACTCATTACTGTCCAGAAACAACAACATTTGCAAACAAGAATTCGGAGATCTCATACACCTCCATGGAATATGAGTTTTTGTAAATGTTTTTACACAGTAAAGTACAGTAAAGAACAAAACAAGAATTCGGAGATCTTATACACCTCCATGAAATATGAGTTTTTGTAAATGTTTTTACACAGTAAACTACAGTTAAGAACAAAATAACAGGTTTATGTTTGCAAACACACAGCCCTCAAACCCTAAGCCTCAGAAATGGGTCGCCTATTCCCTTGAGGGAGAACCTCATTAGCGCGCTGCCTCGACAAAGACACATCTGTTACCCTGGCAGCACAAATCGGAAGTGCTGCAGCAGTACCAAGGCCATCCACCAGGAGGCCCATATTTGACCTTGACCTTCTTCCTCCTAAGACCTACCACCATACCAAATATCATCACAATCCATAAAGGCGTTATGGAGTTATGAAGGTACAAATGTGCGGAAACACAAACACACACACACACACATACACACAGAGACGCGCCAAAAACAATACCTCCATTTTCATGGAGGTAAAAATACCATCATCACTCCTGTTACTCTCTTTAGACCTAACCTAATCCCAATCAATACATAGAAGGTTTGTAAACGGTTTGCCTCAAAGCTATTTACCATTGCCGACAGTCAGAAACTGCAAATCTGTCCACCTTAAATGTAAATGGCTGCCTATGAGCGTAGGTCCAAAACTCTACTTATGGGACACAACAATTTGTACTTTAAATGTTCATCCGCTGGCAAAAACATACCTTTCAAGATGGTCAGAAAAGCTTCAGTTGGCACTTTCTGGACAGAAACTGTGGCACGGGTTACTGTTTTCTTGTAGGGTGTGTCAGCCACCTTCGGTAGCTGATCCGCAATGCCGTGTGACAAACAACCCAAGATCTAAGTATTACGTAAATAGTGGTGTTGATTGTCTGATGCTGATCATTTGAATAACACTACATTTATGATCATCATGAAAATTCTACTCACGTTGCAGGTCGCGAGATGCATATATTCATTTAGCTGTTTGTTTTCGTCATATCTGCATGGTACTAAGAAAATACTACAATCTTTTCGAAAATGCCTCCCTCCCCCCGCGGCCCAAAGCGACCACTATCATTCGACAGCCCTGTAAAATGCTGAAAAAGGAGGACGTTCTTTGTACATCTTATAAGAAAGATGAAGTTCTTTTTTTTCATTTAGATTGAAGTCGTGAAGACATTTATTTCTTTGTAACATTCAATTCTAATTTTGTCAATAAGACAGGTGGCACCTGTACGAAGGCCTGCGTGCCATTCCGTTAAGCGTACACGTTATGGGCTATTTTATTTTTGCGTTAATCGTTGCCGGCCTACTCAAATTCAACGTTAAGCGTTATTGGTATAGTGTATTAACCTCCCTGAATTTACCGTTAAATGTTGTTGGCCATGCTGAATTTACCATAAACAGTACCAGGACCCATGCAGACCATCTCGTAAGCATATGAGTGTTTAAGGATTTTTTATAATATAATATTGTGACCAGATCTAACACATCTAATCATCTTGCCAAAATGACACACAAATACACGAATTGAACCTCTTTATTCCAGAAATCACCAAAAAGCGCAAAATCGTCAGCATTCTTAATGACAGCGTCAACGACAGACAGCAAATATAACAGTGGTATTTAACTGTTACATTGTTACAGTTCTTTCTCTGTTGGTTGACGACGCTCTCCTCGTACGACAGATGGGTTGGGTTGACACAGAGTTTTTCGTTACACAGGTGGCTGACGTGCATGCTTGTTGTTAGGCTAAAGTCTCAAGTTAAAAAGAAGATCGCCCTGTGCGGGCTGACGACTCTGCTGTTTCGACCTTCATTCGGCCGTCCCCGTCCCCGCACCTTGCTCTAGTCCATGTTATGCAGCCTCCTGTGCTCGCAACTTGCACTCTTCTGTTCTATCTTGGCACGTAACGTGCTCTCCTCATTTTCAACTGTCAAGGACTACTACTTTGTTGTAATTATAAAGATGGATAGCCAATATTACATTAACCCTACCTAGACCGGGCTTTTTTTGACATGGGGGGACGGGGGGGGGGGGCTCTTTTTGACCTCGCGAACGATATGTCGTATGACCACCAAATTTTCAGAGAATGGTGTACTAGTGAAAATGTATCATATCTATAATTTTTATGTCGTTATGACGTAATATGACGTCATTATGACGTCAATAATGTGATTTTATTGGCCAAAACCGTCTAAATAGGTTTTTCCCTGAAAACTAAATGGTATTCAACATAACTGTACCAAAAGTGTTTATGACAGAATATTATGGTGTACTAAGTCTTATGTTGCCCATAGCAACACCGGTGACGTCATAAAATGACGTCATGCATATTTAAGATATCCGCCATCTTGGATCATCAATCTTGACTTTTCAAAAATAGTTTTTTTTCATGATAAAGCCTAAAATACATTGTAAACATACTAAGGACATTCATTTAAACCTTTTTTGGAAAAAGAAATGGAAGTATTGATGAAATTTTAATGAAAATAACCTGTATATACCTGTTCTAATGATATGGTCCGCCATCTTGGATTTTGGTCAATGACGTCATCAAATTAGCATAAATTATGCATATTTAATAATAAAATTTACATAAGATTATATGGGATGTTATTAATATTAGAAACCATGAGTAACTTGACATAAAACCCATAAAATACTATTGTTGAAACAAAAAGTACTAAATTTAGCAAAAAATGCCTGTCAGAAACTCGTTGCCATGGCAACACAAAAAATTATTATTTCATTACAATGATAGAGAATTGTTGCCAACAATATTCTAGGAAAAGTCACCAAGTTTGGCCGTTCTACGGCTAGCCGTTCAGACACTAGGTGACATGAAAGTTGCCGCGGGCACTTTTAGCCCCCCCCCCCCGGTCTAGGTAGGGTTAATACCAACTTATACTTCATGAAAATAAAGCTTTAGCACCCCCGCGAAAGATGTTTCCATGGCAACGGTCAAGGGTAAACATTGCAATTTGCATCCATCATCAATCACTGATTTTTATTGAGACCAAAATGGCGGACAAACGTAATCACAGGTCAAAACTATCGAGGTTCAAAGGTCAAAGTTGACAAACCTGATTAACCAGATTCAGGATTGTGTCGCTACGGATATCTTGCCGGATAAAGCAATTTTGACTGTTAACTTCTTTAATTAGGTTATGTTTATTTGATAAAATGGATGACATCCGCGCGAACGAATTTTTCGTGCGTTTTCAAAAATCGTACAAAATGAGCGAATATTTGTCTTATGTTGCCAAAAAAAAGTATTGGAAAATGATACTAATGTCATCGAATGCCGGAACAAATTTAGGAAAAAGAAAATCTAAAGAAATGAAAAGAAAGAGTCTTGTATAATTCGCCATACCATACTCTGTGTGTTTAGTTATTTGTTCCACTTTAAGACCACGAATATTTCATAATGAAGGAAACTTTCCTTGTCAAACTTGTTTTATTCCCAGAGAATGCCCTCCATATCATAAAACGAACATAATCGTACGACAACTTTTACAAAAGAACAGAGAAATAAGAAGTACCTATATATACGATACATCCATAGTGAGTTCCCCCTATAGCTTCCATATCGAGGTGTGCACATTGAGCAAATATACAAAGTGTTATTTTGTATACATCTATCTATCTACATATCGAGGAAGAACAACAGATCTACTCCTATCTGTAACGAAACGAATTAGAAATGTAAAATATCTTCATGGTAAGACGAGCAAAATGCCAAAACAACTGCACGAAATGGTACTTCTAAGTAATTCTGTTTTTCATCATTATTTAAATTCAAACAAGATTGACTACAGCACGGAAAAGAAGCAAAAACAAGCCCCTAACCAAAAAAAAACCTCAAAGAAGTTTAGTCAATTAAGACATGGGTGGAGCTTATGTAGCGTACCTACTAATCCAGTCAATATCGTATCTACTTAATATTAATAATAATAAGTAAACTTTGCTTTGCAGGAATATCCACACTGGTAGCAGACTCTCAGCTGCAGGCTCTTTTGTACGGCAAAATGACGCTTGTGACATGCTCGATATCCGCTCTTGCAACACATAGAGTTGTGTGTTCAGCCGTGTGTCGGTCCAAATTACTTTTGTATACTCGCACTGGTCACATCTGTATGGGTTTATCGTCAGTGTGTGTAGCCATGTGCCGATCCAAATGGCTTTTACGTGCAGCAGAATAATCGCACTGGTCACATTTGCAGGGCCTTTCCCCCGTATGTTTCTTCATATGTCGGGATAAGGTAGATCGGTGAGCCGTCCTAAAGCCACACTCCCTACACATGTAGGGTTTGTCCCCAGTGTGTTTAGCCATGTGTGAGTCTAAATGGGCTTTCTGTGCAGCGGAATAGTCGCACTGGTCACATTTGTAGGGTTTATTGCCACTGTGTGTGGCGATATGTCGATTTAAGCTCCACCTTAGTGCAGCAGAAAAGTCGCACTGGTCACATTTGTGGGGTTTCAAACCTAAATATCTTTTCATATGCTTGGATAAGCTAGACCTGTCAGCCGTCCTGTATCCACACGTAGGGTTTGTCTCCGGTGTGTTTAGCCTTGTGTAGATGTAAAGACCCCTTATGTGCAGCAGAATAGTCACACAGATCACATTTGTAGAGTTTTACGCCTGTATGTTTTCTCATATGCACGGTTAGGTTAGACCTATAAGCCGTCCTAAAGCCACACTCCCCGCACATGTAGGGTTTGTCTCCAGTGTGTTTAGCCATGTGCGTGTCTAAATGGCCTTTCCGTGAAGCAGAATAGTCACACTGGTCACATTTGTAGGGTTTCTCACCTGTATGTATTCTCACATGCCTGGATAGGTGAGACCTGATAGCCGTCCTAAAGCCACACTCCCCACACATGTAGGGTTTGTCTCCTGTGTGTTTAGCCATGTGTTGTTCTAAATGGCCTTTCCGTGTTGCAGAATAGTCGCACTGGTCACACTTGAAACGTTTCTCTACAATACCTTTCGCCACAGGCTCGTTCCCAGGGTGCACAGTTGGCAGCTCGTCCGCAGGAATTTTACAGCTTCTGTGGTCCATCATAAATTTTTCTAACTAATCTAAGAACGAAAACAAAACATTATAAGTTTAAGCATAAAAAAAATTCATATTACCCATGTCCATATTCCTTTTGCTCTATAAACGTAATTATTCTTTTTTGTAAGAAAGACTAGTTTTCATTTCATTTAATTACAAAAAGATGATGAGGCTTAAATATAGTATGATTTTAAAAGGAAAGATCAATAATCATTCATTTAGAAAATGACGTATCATCATCAAAAATCCTTAGCTATCACTAGTATCAGGAAAATTTACAATCGATGTGCCCCCTCCCCATGTATACCTTGGATTCTTCAGGCATCATGATTTGAAGTATCTGCCGCGGTACCGCGATACAAAGAGTGTCGGAGGTACTCAAAGGTCTTACCTGTCTTTCAAAACTGCCCAGAGTAGGTTGAGAGTTGAAGTAAGCTGGAAAACGCGTCAGTTTGGAGACAAAAAGGCACCCCTCGTATGGGTCAAGATGGCGGACAAGGCGTAATTACGGGTCAAACCAATTGAGGGCAAAGGTTAGAGTTTAGTAACCTGATTACCCAGATTCAGGATTTTGTCGCTATAGACGCCGTTGGATGTCTACTTACAGGTTCGCGATAGCGGAACCTGTTCTACTTTACCTCGATTTTATGGGCGCCGCCATTTTGTTTCCCGTCATGCAATGGGGCAGGCCAAAGTTGAGTGAAGTGCATTGGGACCTGTCACCGGGCCACAGTGTAAGGACGACGCCTAGCGGTATGTTTGGAAAGAGCAGTAACTGAAAGCCTACCTGGTTGTGTGTTCATTTTGGCAGGAGTGTATAGAGGCGATGGCTTTGGCATAATATACGCTGATTGTGTTTAGCACTTGCAATTGAAGTTCAATGTAATTTTCTTAGCATGACGGGAAGGAAACATGGCAGACCTAAGGTTTTTTTTTTTTTGGATGATGAGATGATGAGGCTTTGGTATTAGTAGGGTGGTCTTGTGGATCTTGTCGGAGGCCGAAGCTAGGGACGACAGATTGTCCTCAAGTACAGGGTCAGTAGGTGGGATAAATGGCATGAAGATTTGGTATTAGTAGGGTGGTCTTGTGGATCTTGTCGGAGGGCGAAGCTGGGGACGACAGATTGTCCTCAAGTACAGGGTCAGTAGGTGGGATAAATGGCATGGAGATTTGGTATTAGTGGGGTGGTCTTGTGGATCTTGTCGGAGGCCGAAGCTAGGGACGACAGATTGTCCTCAAGTACAGGGTTAGTACGTTCAATTGATGAGATGAAGTTGGGGGATGTGATTTTGTCTATCTGAATTTTAAGCATCCTGAAACCTGTCCTGTCCAACATTCATAACAGAATAGTCCTTTTTTGTCTGACCTAGGACCTAACTCTAAGAAGTGACAAACTGAGGAATGACACATAGACTTGCTTTGGTCAAGACTTTTAGACTTGACCTCTGACCTTGCAGTGGGAGACACCTGTACTAGGTCATCTATTACAGCTGTAGAGCCAGGGAACTCCTGTTGCACATGATCATTGGATATTGTACAAAAACTATGCAGATGTCCTGCTATAAATACCATACATGCCTCCCTTGTATTTAAGATATTATTATATAGCAGTGAATCATTGAACAAATCTTACCGTGGCCGACAAGAACAAAATTTTACACCGCAACTTTTGGTGTTTTACACCGCAACTTTTGGTGTTTTACACTGCAACTTTTGGTGTTTTACACTGCAACTTTTGGTGTTTTACACTGCAACTTTTGCTGTGTTTTACACTGCAACTTTTGCTGTGTTTTACACTGCAACTTTTGCTGTGTTTTACACTGCAACTTTTGCTGTGTGGAAAACTTACATCCCTCCCCTTTTATAATGGACGGTCCCCCTGTCAGGTCAAAGGTGACAACGATGGCATGCAAACTACGTCGACTGAGTTATCCTTTTCGTGCATAAGTTTTTTAGAGGAAAAGCTTGGCTACGTTGTGACGTTAGTTTTTTTCTAAAGGTTTTTCTAGCTTTGGCCTATAGATCGGGATAAATTTAAAAATGTTTCGACCAGGTCCAGTGATTACAAATTATGTTGCTATCTAGTGAATGTTGGTAACGTTTGCACCGCTACGTGTTGATGTCGACGCATGGTATGATAGAAATGATGTCTGTCTGAAGGCGTAAATATGTAATTAGCTTAAACTATCGTGGCATGATGTCATAAACGCTTGCAGTGCGGCGATAGTCGTCTTCCACGTTTCCCCGCCTTTGAGTCACGTGACATTTTCTAGCTAGAGAATTCGGACTCGCAAGGTCGCTAATAATTTGATGAGTAAATATTGGGCCTATGGGAGTCAAATGTGGCACCACTTGGTACTATGAAGCAATAAAGACTTATTTTCAATTATGAAGTGTTGATCTTGACTCAGGTAAGTTATCGATCATTAGGGAACAATACGAGCGATCGCCATGACGTCACCGTAGGCAAAAAGTGGGTGCCAGTTGGCTGATTTGCCTACCAAGAATTTGCATATGTCTTCAAATAATTTGCATGCGTATAATGTAAACAAAAACAGCGATCGCTCGTATACAAATGTAGACACTGTGACTCTCAGGCCGCCGCCATCTTTGTCACCTTTGACCTGACAGGGGGACCGTCCATTATAAAAGGGGAGGGGTGTAAGTTTTCCACACAGCAAAAGTTGCAGTATAAAACACAGCAAAAGTTGCAGTGTAAAACACCCAAAGTTGCAGTGTAAAACACCCAAAGTTGCAGTGTAAAACACCAAAAAGTTGCAGTGTAAAACACCAAAAGTTGCGGTGTAAAACATCAAAAGTTGTGGTGTAAAATTTTGTACTTGTCGGCCACGGTAAAATCTTATATGGCCGTTGTACTCGTTAGTTTGATAACTGGATGTACTGAATAACAGCAATCAGTTTCGATTACAATATAGACTGTATCATTCTCCAGTCTCAAAGCCTGGCTACTGGAGAAGCCAAATGTAATAAAATAATTGACGATACAATTGAACTAGTTGTTGTTACAATGACTGTCGTTCTTTATGCTCAAATGTTTTGTTGTCACTGTCCTTGTACTAGGACATATGATGGATCCAGACAATCAAACAATTTGGTCAGGGGTGGTCCTCTGGCTAATGTCTTCAGACATTATGACATTTGGTATCGATCATCCAGACTCTATTGTCTTTTGCGTCCTTATACTGGACATCGAAGAGCACGTTCAGATCGGCCTCGTCGCATCGGCTGTGCCGGGAACTGCCGTCACGTCGGTCTCGGGCGGTGTCTGCTCCCTAATGCAAGGGAAGAAGAGAAAGTGCCCGGGGAAGTACATCCCGGGACAGATGGATGGGTGGCTGACGTGTCAGGTCCATCAGTGGTCAGCTTCCCCGGATCAGGAACGCCGGGAAGAGACGGTGCCCGTTGGTCGTCCTGTGCCCCGTTATGATCATTCTTGGCCGAGGGTCGCTGCATGTACACTGAAAAAAGAAGAAGACATGTGCCCCTTGAACAGTTTCAACCTGACAACCAAATGCAACCACTGGCGACGTCGACATTGACCCAGAACATAGGTTGGGTCAACCTATACATGTACAGTACAGACAAACTCACACAGCCCATGCTGTCAAAACGGACAACTGTTCTCACACATAAACTCACTAGGATCACCACTGAATAAAAACAAACAACAAGGTAGCAAAACCTACGCATACAAAATAGAACAAGAAGCCACAGGTGACAATCCTCCGTGAAGATTTATATATTTCAACAAAAACAATCCCAAGGGTCAACGCCAGACCTACTGTGCAGACATTATAATTAGGCAACGGTTAATACAATGAGGGCGCGTCACAAGCATATAACATAAAAAGACATAAATCCATTACTGCTCCCAGGGCGTGTAAGATACTGTGCTTCAAGTAAGTTTGAAGTTCATTTTG
>NW_017804111.1:0-13420 GCF_001625305.1 Branchiostoma belcheri
CACAATCACAGGTCTACTTCATCCCCTGCTTCCCTCAGAAGACTTATAAAGGTTATCAAGTTCTGCACAAAATATACACTCAGTATCAAGGCGGTGTGTCGCTACGGTATTCTTTCCCATTGCTGGGGCGTTCGAAAAAGTATCGGGTTACAAGACGCTATTTTGGCCTGTTTTAGACAACGCGTAAAACATTTGAAAAGTAACAAATGGTATTGCATTGTAAATGCCGTCAAAAAAAAGAAATTATCGTCTATCAATGTTACTTGTTTACGTTAAATTGCTGATTTGTAAAAATCTCTTTTCACTGCATGAAAAGCCGTATTTACCGTAACGGTAAATGTGGTGTAAAGCGTGGTAAAGGTTACATTTACCGGCTATTTACCGATCATTTACCTGTTGGTAAATTTGCAGATTTACCCGGTACTTACCAGACATGGTAAGTCCGGTAATGGTTGCCTAAATTTACCCCCATTTACCCAGGTCCTGTAAAGATGCATTTACCGGGATTTACCATCCGCCGTATAAGTCACTGTTATGGGCATTTACCCACCTTTAACGCGTGTGTAAATATGCATTTACCGGGATTTACCATTTGCGGTATAAGCCACAGTAGTAGGTCATTTACCCACATTTAACGCGTGTGTAAATATGCATTTACCAAGATATACCAGCCGCGGTACAAGTCATAGCTACTGTATATAAAGATACATTTTCATTTACCGGGATATATCACTCACGTCATATCTCATACTTAGCGGCATTTACCCAGATGTACTACAAGGTACCTACATCCCCCATAATTAGTTACCCTGGGAGTCTGGGACCTATGCAGTCATATTATACCCACATTCATCGATGCTTATAAAGTACCTTATACCCAGTTGATTAACGAAATCTGAATTTAATAATAAAAGCTGACCAATATGGTTCTAATAATAAAATTTACTGATTCTCAACTTACAAGAAAGAACATTGGGGAACCGATAATTTTCAAATGATGAGCAATACAAATGCTTTACATGATTAACTGTTGAAAAATTTGCTGAGACACTAAACTATCCAGTTTAGTGTCTCAGCAAATTTTTCAACAGTGTATTGTATGACTTCTTCGCCTTTAAGGCTTTCAGGCGATGGTCCAGTTTCTGTTGGCAAAAATAATCATAGATCATTTAATACATCACAAATCCTCGACATTATACTCTGATTAAGCCACACAATTTTAATTTGTTGCTTCTCGGAATCGCTACTCCTATTTTTCCATTTTGAAAAAAAAATTTCCTGCCTAAGCAACTTCAACGATCCACCTTCCTCCCCCCGCAATTTTAAACTTCTTTTCGTATTTTCATCAGTGACACTCACTGTTATTGTTGGCCTTTGGTACCAATGGTACAGGTTTCCACTTTTATCTCTTCCTTCTTCTATTTAGATAGATTTTACATGCACTGCCAGTGTCCATACAAAAAAATGCAATTGCCAAAATTCAATAAGGCACATACCGTAGCTATCCTTGTGTTCCGGACACACTGCTTACGGTGCTTGTTGGTCTTGCCCGTTTGTTCCCTCATCTCGCCCCGCCTCTTACTATCGAAGTAAGTGTCGACAGCAGCTGTGTTGCACAAATAGAAAAATGATGATTTGGGGCTTTCTAAAGGTTTCAACAAAATTTAATTTGAAATTTTTTTCAGGGAACTAGTTGTTGTCTAATTGATCAGCTAAAATTTACATTTTTCAAGTAATTAAGCCAGTTCCTTTGTCTTAAAGTACTTTCAATTATAGATTGAGCAGGGAGACAAAACATGACAACCATTTTGCTACCTTGCCAAAGCTTCTGACTCCAATTGTACAGTGTTATAGCAACAAAAACAGGTACATGCACACTATACATCAGAAGCCAATGCATTTTCAGAAGTGCAAACTGTTCCAGCAACATTTAGGCTTTCTTCAGTGCTTGGACTAAATACCTGCAATTCACTACACCGTACATGTCTTTCTTGGCTCCAATGCTGCTAATGCTAAATGCATGATGCTGTAGGCAATCACATTCAAGAACACCATATGGCAAAAGAACGGATGAACTTTGTGGATTGTTGTTCAACAGGGTATGACATTATTACCACTATTGTTTTCTTTTCACTATTGACCATTTTTTTTCCAGTGAAGTTCCGAAAAGGGTTGAACTTGAACCTGTCTGCCTGATGGACTTATGTGTTCATCATACAATGTATCGCATGTGATGCAATCATACATATACATGACTGTGTTTACACTTACTAACACTGTACAAATCAGAATATACTTACTAACTTAGCAACTTTCAGGGTCAAAGATATAGGATGGTCACATGAAAACACAGTGTTAATCTGTAGAAAACTAGCTATATAATCTTAAAGTGTCATTGCACCTTTGACGATGTCCATTTTGTCTGCATAGCCAGGCAGGAGTCCCTGAACATATCCCAGGACAGCCTTGGTTGTCTCATCATTTGGGGCTGAGGTGGCCCTGCAAAAGTTTTCATTGTTTAACTGTTACATGTATAATGGCATCATCTATTGAAACGGTCAATCTTTATTTCAAGGGATAAGCAATAACATCAGATTTTTGGTTCTCTCAGGTAGCTCCCAAGCATCTGAGCAAGAGAAAAAAATGCAAGAATCTTAGGGGTTTTGTCAACAAATCCACTCGTCAGGAAACACCAGGCATTTCTATTTTAGTGTCACTGTGACATAGTTTAGTTTAGTTTTGTACACTTAAAAACATGCAGACAAGTGCTAATGAATAGTATGATACAAACTTAATAAAATCTTTCCGCATTATAATTTATATTTCTCATAACGATGGACTAATTTTGAATGTTAACGTGAACCTGTACAGGTGTGTAGAAAAAGTATTTTGAGCCATGAATTAGATGCGAATTGCTGTACCTGCTACAAATTTTTGCTGTACCCGGTAATTCTTGCCGTACCATCCATTTTTGCTATACTAAATGGCTGACAAATTGTGACAATGTACAGCGCGGCAGTGCACACTGCGTAGTCACTCAAAAATCATGTCTAAATACCTTGCACAGCAAAGATACACAGTCCCGTATAGCCATATAATGCTAAGAGTAAGACAAACAACCCTGATCAGGCCTAGGAAAAAAAATGTTGTGTTTCCTGTTTCCCGACCGACCCTAGAAAAAACTGCCGACCCTAGCGGCAACCACTTTGAGCAGGTGAAATTGGAGCTGCACTGTACTTGTACAGGGGCAACCCGGGCAAGTATATACTTTGAATACTGACCCTCATATTACAAGTTTAAATGATATGACTTCTTTGTTACTATTAGTATTAGTTGTGCAAGTAAAAATGCTTTTGTGCAAGTAATTCTTATGCCATAAGCACAAGTGCAATTGCAAAGTAACCCAAAAAATGTGATTAGAGCATTGATGACCAAGAAACATTTTTGCATATTCTTACACATGAAAAGATAAAAGCATACAACACTATCAAACTATTTGCGTTATTAACATGCCAATGCTTACTTACTTCATTCCTTTGGCCAAATTCCACTTTTCTCTACCATCGGTGTTAACACAATGGTCGTATCCTTCTTTAACCATGTTCTGCAAAAAAAGTACAAAGATGTGGACTGCAGAATGGATAGCTAGGTAATATCAAGGAGGTTAAAGTCTGCTAGAACCTCCTTGGTAATATAAAAGGAATTCACTGTCATTATATTGAGGCATGAACTGCAAGTATAATTTTTTTAGGTTTTATGTTCAATGACTTGGAAGAAAAGCCTTCGTTGAACTTCGAAGAATATACTAATCTATAGTAGAATGATAAACATTCTATTCTACCATACAAAGCATTATTCAATTATTTTAGACGTTCCTGATATCAGCAAATGTTCCACTTTGTTGTCACTGGCATTCCAACTTGTCACAACTTGCCACAAGCACTGTGTGTGAGTTTCTCACCATTGACCATACACATTTTTGACTTATGGGTGACATTCTTCTGAGGGCCTGTTGTAATTGTCTGAATGACATTTCTAGTTCAAACTCAAATTCCATCGTTTTACAACTCAGGCCACACCAATTTAATTTGTTGGTTCTCGGATTTTTCAGAAAAAATATGAAGCGACAGGGCAAAAAAAAATAAAAACAGGTCTAGGCATCCTATTATAGGCTTAAATGCTATGGAATGAGCCATGAAGTCAACACAAAAGGCTGGGTTAAAATTTAAACATTGAATTTTGAACTTTTAATCAAACCACTGCAATGATAGATGGGAAAATTGTAACAACTAGGAAGAAAAGGACTTTCCTCAACTGTTGATTGAGGACCAGAATCAATTTTTTTCTTTTTTTTGCAAATCAGAAAAAAAACGAAGAGGCGAATCCGAGAACCAACAAATTAAATTGGTGTGGCCTCAAATAAAACATGCACATTTTTTACATCAGAATGATCTTATCACTTATCACTTACTACCATAATAGTACAAGTACTATGCATGTCAAAGTGACAGTACAGATTCTACACACCTGTACTGTGTGCAGTGAAACTAAATTTCTCCTTATCGTAAAATTACCATTATATTACCATGGCATCATACTTTTAAATGTATTTGCAGCAATTCCCTTGTATGTTGAATACAACCGTACACAAACAAATTTTGAAAATATCAAACACATACCCGGACATCATTGGGCACTGTTGGCTTGTTTTGTTTCCCAGCTTGGCGTTGCTTTGAATTCTGGACTGACTGGAGATGATCTAACTGCCGTTCCACCTTTGCCACTCGTTTCAGAATTTCATGTTGGTTGTCCAGGATCTTCTGAAGCATTCGGCCCGGTGCCTGGCTTCTATGCATCGGAACTGTTTGCTAGATGAATGTTATGAAATTATTCACATCAATATTCGATATTGCATTACTTAAATTTAAGCACTGTCAAATCAGAGTCTTAGGAATGGCAAGCAGTTATAAGGAATATGACCCACCTAGACACCTAACATTCATGATGTACACAGCACTCACCTAGGCCAAAGCTCTCTTCAATCTTGACAATGCTATCAACACCCATTTCAGAGATAGAATTATTTATCTTTAACATAATTTATGCTAATGTCAGAATGAGTGGCATGCTTCCCTTTCCAAGCAACATGCCCAACCCATCAAAAGGGGGGGGGGGTCACGATGCAAGTGGCTGTAAAAAAAAATAAGATCATGTGGAGGGGGGGTGGGGGGTGGATGAGGTGGAAATCAACTTTGGATCCTACCCTACTTCTAACCCAGATTTTGCTAAAACATTCCCTAGTTCGAATTCCTGGTCCAGATTTGCTAAAAAAAACTCCCTACTTCCTCATCCAGATGCTCATGCAAAACCTAACCTGGATCCAAGTCCAGAATTTAGCTCAAACCCTAACGTGTTACCCTCCCTCTAATTCAGCCTCTTCCACACCGACCCCCTGCACTCACTCCACAACTATTTTTAACAGCCCAATACAGTACAGCAGATCATAATTTGACGTTGAATTTTCTCGATAGTGACATAATACAACACTTACCGGAGTTGGGCCCCGACCATTATTTGTCTGCCTCTCTCTTCGCCCTTCCAGCCCTGGGCTCCGCTGCGGTGGTGGGAGGGCGCCATGGTCGAAGTTGGGGGAGGGAGAGTCGAAAGAACCATGAGAGCCGTTGTCATTTCCTTCTGGACTCCCAACAGGAGAACTACCGTTGCCAATACTTCTTCCATCGCGCGAATTTGGACTATCGTCTTCGGGTGGGACGCTAAAGCCGCGGCGAGACATGTTCGCAGTGTTCACTGAGGTTATTCTAACCGCCTTCTGCACTTCGAACTCGCACTTCCCGCCCAAAGTGGTTATCAGTCATGCGCACGACGTGCAGGTCAGGGCCAGCTACACCCCAACCAATCACCAACCTGTATCAAGTCCCAGGGGACACACCACGGAGTTGTCAGCAGCACAGGCTCGCATGCCAAGAAGGTTAAATATTAACGTTAACCTCCTAGTGTAAACACAAGGTAAAAAAGACAAAAATCATTATGCTATCTCACGGTGCCGTTACAACTTGCAACAACTTCCCGTCACCATTGATCAACACTTGACATACCATCCTCTCTATTTGAATTTTCTTTCTTTTTTTTGTCTAAAAGAAATTTCCCATAACACTGACGTCATCTACTTTCTGGAAACTTCGTTGCATGTAGCTGTAACATTACGCGGCGCTCATGCAACCGCAAATGAATCGATAAAAAAAAGGATATTTAGCATACAGTGAGCAATGACATCCATTCTTTGACACGACAAACATTATTTTACAACGCAATACAGCTTGACAGCTTTTTTTAATCAGAGAAGCAACAAATTAAATTAGTGTGGCCTTATTGATACACCTATGCTTTTGCAATTTATATTCTGTAGAAATAGAATATCGTTGTGCTGAAAATAACAATGTATTGCTCTTGACTCAGTCCAGCTATAGTTAACAATGTTGATTGTTGAATCACTTTGGGAAATCTAAAAAAGAATCCCTTCCTATCGACCCTATTTTTCCTCCATGAGTGATCACCAAAGGTATTGTTTTTAACGTCTGTTTGTCTGTCTGTAATTCCGTGACTATAACTAGAGGCATTCAGGGTTCTCACCAGAATTTTTTTACAGCATAGGGGGTCAGGTACAGAAGGACAACTTTCTGCGGCGCAAGCCGGGTATTGAACCCCCAAAAGATGACCACAGCAGGGGGTCTGGTATCCCCCCCCCCCAATATTTAAACTCTTCACCCCCTGAGACACTATTTCCTGCTTATCGAGGGGCAGATTTTGTACAGTATGTTTTCCCTTTGTTATAGCTTGATTCTAAAGTGATGGATTGTTATGATAGTTGTTATGTGGGTAGGTGGTGACGTCACAATGAGATGGCTCAATTTTGCACACACAACCCTGCGGCTTTATCTGGTACTGCAATTAAACTTCTGGTGTTGATATCTTGAGTCTGAACATGCTAAGGTCGTGATTTTTGAGCAGGAGGTAGCTCTTGTTTAATACTGTAATCAGGAAGACAACATTTTTTCTTAGGCCTAATGTAGAAGAAGTTACTTTATTTTACGTGTACTGTTTATTCAAGATATTATCAATCTATATACAGATCACAGGGTTCGAAATACAAAGGTGCAATGTGCAAATTGCACGTAATTTTCAAGATTTGCACCTAAAAATATTTTGAATGTGCAATTTTGCACCTGGACAATACCGATATATCATGTTTGCACTGCGTATCTCCGAAGTTTCTTGTGTGTTGGCATCGCGCTGGGCGCATAGCAGCCATATTGTTTTCTTTACTGAACATCCAGGAAACAAGCTGCTCTCGTCCCCAGGTGAAGACGCGAAGGCATTACGTAATGATTTACCTAATATGGCAAGACGCGAAGGCCTACGTAGCTGATTTACCAAATATGGTGAGACCCGCGAAACTTGTTGCCCGATGTGGTACGAAGTCCTTCGGCAGAGTAATTTTGGCTTTTTCGTCCAATTTTCGGTAAAATTCGGTGAAAAACAGAGTTTTCGGATTTCCCAGCATTCAGTGCTACCCAGGAAATTTGTAAAGCACGAAGAAGGGCCCATGAAGAAGGGGTCGATTTTCAAGTTCTTTTCACGGGCCCAGCCGGTGTTCCATTATATAGGTTCCCCCGTGGAAATCGGTTCCCCCCTCCATATTTGGCAAGCGGGGTCGTGGCCTAAAAACTACGAAGGCCCACAAGGACAAAGCTCGGTGTCGGGCTATCTTCTGTACAGTGTAGTAGTGTGTTTGATGCAGTGTAGTAGTGTGTTTGATGCAGTGTAGTAGTGTGTTTGATTCAGTGGGTATTGTTTAAAACAGATTGACATGTTAATACTTAACGAGGTGTTGGGTACTGATACTGGTAAGATACTGGTAAGGAATCCTTCACAAAGACAATTCCTTCTGTACGTTTAATACTAACGTTAAACGTTTAAGGACAAGGAGTTTGGTGCATAGAAGAATAAGAGTGGAAGGCGGATGCTGTCAATATCTCGTAAAAGCGAGAGTATAACTTGAAATTTTGCAAATAAACAGAGACTATTCATTTCAAAATTATTGACTTCTACATAACATTTTCTGAACTGATTGGAAAAACTCATACTGACTTTTTTTGTCATATAGTACAAGACTCGGTTTCAGGTCCAAACTCATAGGTGGAGTAAAAAATCAATCCCACCAAATTCAAATTTCCAAATTCAAATTTCCAAATTTCCATTTCTTTCTCACGAAAAATGGCGTCCATGTCGTAAAGACTTACAAGTTCCATGGGGAGGGGGGAACAAATTTCCATGGGGTAGCCATGATATTTGGGCCCCCCTCATTAATCAGTCCGTCCCTTCTCATAATCCTTTTCAGACTTGTGTGTTGGATCGATGAAAAGTCACCCACGGAAATTTTTGTAACTTAAAGATCTTTCTCACGAAAAATGGTGCTCCTGTAGTAAAGACTTACAAGTTCAATGAGGGGGGAACAAATTTCCACGGGGTAGACGTGATATTTGGGCCCCCCTCATTAATCAGTCCGTCCCTTCTCATAATCCTTTTCAGACTTGTGTGTTGGATGAAAAGTCATCCACGGAACATATTGTAACTTAAAGATCTTTCTCACGAAAAATGGTGCTCCTGTAGTAAAGACTTACAAGTTCAATAAGAGGGGAACAAATTTCCATGGGGTAGACGTGATATTTGGGCCCCCCTCATTAATCGGTCCGTCCCTTCTCATAATCCTTTTCAGACTTGTGTGTTGGATCAAAAGTCACCCACGGAACATATTGTAACTTAAAGATTTTTTTCAACAAAAATGGCGTCCATGTCGTAAAGACTTACAAGTTCAATGAGGGGGGAACAAATTTCCATGGGGTAGCCGTGATATTTGGGCCCCTCTCATTAATAGGTCCGTCCCTTCTCATATTACTTTTCAGACTTGTGTATTGGATCAAAAGTCACCCACGGAACATATTGTAACTTAAAGATTGTTTTCAAGAATAATGGCGCTCCTGTAGTAAAGACTTACAAGTTCAATGAGGGGGGAACAAATTTCCATGGGGTAGACGTAATATTTGGGCCCCCCTCATTAATAGGTCCGTCCCTTCTCATAATCCTTTCAGACTTGTGTGTTGGATCAAAAGTCACCCACGGAACATTTTGTAACTAAAAGATGACGTCCATATAGTACAGACTTACAAGTTAAATTAAGGGGGAACAAAGTTTCCATGGGGTAGCCATGATATTTGGGCCCCCCTCATTAATAGGTCCGTCCCTTCTCATAATCCTATTCAGACTTGTGTGTTGGATCAAAAGTCACCCACCGAACATATTGTAACTTAAAGATCGTTTTCAACAAAAATGGCGCTCCTGTAGTACAGACTGACAAGTTCAATGAGGGGGGAACAAATTTCCATGGGGTAGACGTGATATTTGGGCCCCCCTCATTAATCAGTCCGTCCCTTCTCATAATCCTTTCAGACTTGTGTGTTGGATCAAAAGTCACCCACGGAACATTTTGTAACTTAAAGATCTTTCTCACGAAAAATGGCGCTCCTGTAGTAAAGACTTACAAGTTCAATAAGAGGGGAACAAATTTCCACGGGGTAGACGTGATATTTGGGCCCCCCTCATTAATCAGTCCGTCCCTTCTCATAATCCTTTTCAGACTTGTGTGTTGGATGAAAAGTCATCCACGGAACATATTGTAACTTAAAGATCTTTCTCACGAAAAATGGTGCTCCTGTAGTAAAGACTTACAAGTTCAATAAGAGGGGAACAAATTTCCACGGGGTAGACGTGATATTTGGGCCCCCCTCATTAATCAGTCCGTCCCTTCTCATAATCCTTTCAGACTTGTGTGTTGGATCAAAAGTCACCCACGGAACATTTTGTAACTTAAAGATCTTTCTCACGAAAAATGGCGCTCCTGTAGTAAAGACTGACAAGTTCAATGAGGGGGGAACAAATTTCCATGGGGTAGCCATGATATTTGGGCCCCCCTCATTAATCGTTCCGTCCCTTCTCATAATCCTTTTCAGACTTGTGTGTTGGATCAAAAGTCACCCACGGAACATATTGTAACTTAAAGATTTTTTTCAACAAAAATGGCGTCCATGTCGTAAAGACTTACAAGTTCAATGAGGGGGGAACAAATTTCCATGGGGTAGCCGTGATATTTGGGCCCCCCTCATTAATAGGTCCGTCCCTTCTCATATTACTTTTCAGACTTGTGTATTGGATCAAAAGTCACCCACGGAACATATTGTAACTTAAAGATTGTTTTCAACAAAAATGACGCCCATATAGTAACGATTTCCAAGTTCAATGAGGGGGCAATAAATTTCCATGGGGTAGCCATGATATTTGGGCCCCCCTCATTAATAGGTCCGTCCCTTCTCATAATCCTTTCAGACTTGTGTGTTGGATCAAAAGTCACCCACGGAACATTTTGTAACTAAAAGATGACGTCCATATAGTACAGACTTACAAGTTAAATTAAGGGGGAACAAATTTCCATGGGGTAGCCATGATATTTGGGCCCCCCTCATTAATCGTTCCGTCCCTTCTCATAATCCTTTTCAGACTTGTGTGTTGGATCAAAAGTCACCCACGGAACATTTTGTAACTTAAAGATCTTTCTCACGAATAATGGCGCTCCATGTCGTAAAGACTGACAAGTTCAATGAGGGGGGAACAAATTTCCATGGGGTAGCTGTGATATTTGGGCCCCCCTCATTAATCGTTCCGTCCCTTCTCATAATCCTTTTCAGACTTGTGTGTTGGATCAAAAGTCACCCACGGAACATTTTGTAACTAAAAGATCGTTTTCAACAAAAATGGCGCTCCTGTAGTACAGACTGACAAGTTCAATGAGGGGGGAACAAATTTCCATGGGGTAGACGTGATATTTGGGCCCCCCTCATTAATCAGTCCGTCCCTTCTTATAATCTTTTTCATACTTGTGTGTTGAATCAAGTCACCCACGGAATATTTTGTAACTTAAAGATCTTTCTCACGAAAAATGGCGCTCCTGTAGTAAAGACTGACAAGTTCAATGAGGGGGGAACAAATTTCCATGGGGTAGCCATGATATTTAGGCCCCCCTCATTAATAGGTCCGTCCCTTCTCATAATCCTTTTCAGACTTGTGTGTTGAATCTTAAGTCGCCCACGGAACATTTTGTAACTTAAAGATCGTTTTTAAATTTCCACGGGAAAACCGTGATATTTATCCCCCCTCATCGGTCTGTCCCTTCTCACTCTGATTTCTAATTACCCAGAGGAATCGGCCGAGACACTTGTCTGGTCATTTTTGTCAACCGTGGCAAGAAAAATTAACCTTGAGGCCATCAGAGTAGTGGGGTCTTTGGACAGTGTAAATAAGACTAAGAGCAAATGTAGACTGAAATAAATGAATTGTCTCTTTATTCGATATCATTAGAGGTGGACAAGCTTCGGGGAATGGCCCATGATGATGGATTAAAAAAAAGTAACAGTTTCTGTGTATGATGTCTTCAGTCCCGACTATACTACCTCGGGGATTTCTGGGGGAGACTAGAAATCCCTCAGTGGGCGGGATCTGGGAGATATAGAAACCTTGCCCAGTCCATGGGGTATAATCTTACGTAGACCACGGCTTAAACAAACTCGCAGCATGTGCTCAGGCTGAGACAAAATAGCTGATTGACATCCATAGTAATTGCTAATCCCCAACCCGGCCAGAGACCGTCTGAAACACACCAGTGTTCATGATAGAACAGTACAGATTTCTGGAGTGTCATGATGGTTATTTCTCAGCGTATATATGTTACAGTTATGCTGTTTTAGAGTCAAAATGATACACGGCATCTTTGATAAACGGCATCTTTTCTCAAAGTATCAAAGGCCTTTGAAACAATTTGTGATCAAAAGGTTTTCTAGGTCAACAAAACACTCTGGGAGGGTTTCCTGTCTGTGGCAAAATTATGCGATTATCAGGGTAGTGGCTGGCTGGGCCAAATTTTACGCTCCTGTCACAGTCTGTTCCCAGGGGCTAATGAAAATGTTCCTAGTGAAAGCCGGGTCAGTCTTCACTTCGCACAAACCTCTTGCAGTCATGGATCCGGACGAGTATGAAAAGAAAAGAATATACCTGTCCACGCAGAAATATCCGGCGGATGTGGTTACAAAAGGCGCCAAGAGGTCATTCAGGAAAGGTCTTGAAAAGTTCGTCCTTGATGGTAAGTGTAAAGTTGTGTTTTCCTTAACTTTTGGTAGTCTATGACCCCAGGGAGTCGGGACTACCTACGCAAAACGAGAAGTCGTCTCGCCTGAGTTTACAACAGTTACTATACATCTTCTTTGTTTCATCGCATCATGTCATCTAAATGTCAAAATTTAATGCAAAGTCCTTCCTGGGTTTTACGCTCTTGTTGATTTCAAAATGAAAGGGAAATACGTCAAAGTCTTCAGTTTTTGGTGGTAGATAACTTATCATTTTTCCGGATGTCGTGCGAGCCCTCACCATGCATGTTCAATCCTGACCAAAGCCCAAAAAATATGATAAATGTAATCAGAGTAAGCCAAGTGTGCAGTGCTCCCACCAGGAATCGTCCTTTTGTCTTTTGCACGCACTATTTTGGGAAAAGTCGCACTCCGTCCAGCTGAATCTTACAAAAACATCTCAATTTGAAGAAGCAGTAAGCCTACTTTTGCGATCTGTATTTCGATTCCTCCCGCCCCAGTAATCCAGGTCCGGCGAGGAGCGCGGCACGCCTCAAAACCATTTTCACACCCATGAAATTAGCGGGCATTATGCGACCCGCACAGGCACGCGCACGGGCGGAGTCCAAGTTACAGCCCCACTGTATAGTATTGTATTTTGTAGGGGGAAATCTTCATGTTCGGCTCGTTTTCGCAGCAGGCCGTAGCCATTTCGCAAGACGTCACCGCCGCAGCCAAAGGTAAGGCAAGTGCAGCGAAACGTACAGCTTTGGAGAGTGTTGTTGATCAAGAAAGCAACGGTCAATAACCTGTGAAGAAACACAATATTACAAAATTGATTTAATCGGTAAGGCCATGTTGATTTGATTATATGGATGACATCCACTGGGAACCCCAAAACTGATGCGAGCGGGCGAATAAAAAAAAAAGTTTGGCTAAAAAAAAAAGTTGTTTTCATTACGAAATCTACGTGGTCATGAAGGACACATAGCGAGTAATCTACTCTTCAAATTCATTTCTTTACATTTTTGTCTTTTTCGTCTGATTTTGGCATTCTACGACATTGGTACCATTTTTAAATATTTTTTTTGCAACTTACGGTTTATATTTGCTCATTTTGCGGCTGTTTTGTACGATTTACAGTATGGTTGAAAACCTTTTTTTTTGTT
>NW_017804111.1:13440-13903 GCF_001625305.1 Branchiostoma belcheri
AACTTTTTTTTTCGGAAACGGCCGAAAATTCATGCGCGCGCGGATGTCATCCATATAATCAAATCAACATGGCCTAAGGGGGGCATTCAAATGTTAAGGCACTTCGTAGCTTTGTTGTTCTTTACGAAATAAAGACACCGAATAAAGACGCCCGACTGACCGCCCATCGGAGAGCAACGATTATCGAGACAGAGAGCCTATGCTACCGAATTTAAAATTTGAGGCAAACCCAAAACAACGACGAAGGGCTTGCAATTCTTAACGGGGCAGAGCGAAAAGGTTTCAAAAAATATATATATATCGTAAACTACTGCTACGTCACAAAATCAGCGGAATAAACACTTCCCAGGATGAAAAGCTTCTCCTCGCTGGGACGGTTCCACATGTTGCCAAGTCGATGGCACTAATCTCCAAGCAGATCTTTCGGTGGCAAGACAGTATCCATTGGCCAGAGGAGTGTCCA
>NW_017804111.1:14229-43710 GCF_001625305.1 Branchiostoma belcheri
GGCTAATGGACACTCCTCTGGCCAATGGATACTGTCTTGCCACCGAAAGATCTGCTTGGAGATTAGATGGCACGTCCTAATCAGACAGAGCGGCGTCACGCCCCCAACGGCACAGGCATGGGCCCCGCCCCCCGGGCGGGCGGCAAAGGATATCAAAGCCCCAAGCATTTTAACAAATCGTGCCGTGTACATCTACCCCGCATTTTCACTTCGTACCGCTGGCTGGTATTTATTAGGATTTTAAGAAATGGTTTCTACCAAAAAATCAATGTCAATGGACATGAATTACAGTCTGGATATCACTTTGGGCTTAGTGTGCTATATGGCCCTATATGTGTCTGTGATCCATGTTGCCAACATTGTAGCTTTGGGTTTGGGGGACAATGAGTGCTTAGGTGGAATTCAACAGGTTTCGACTTCATTGATCTTTCTCATGAATTCCTGCAGTCACAAGATACAGTCAAAAGTTTGGGGGATCATGGAAGTAGCCATGATTAGATAAGTTTCCACTTACTCCCTCCCCCAACACTCCCTGTCCTACACTCCCTCCTCCACACTCTCCCCCACCCCATTCGTAAGGTAGCCACCCTTAATACAGACTTGTATTTACATTGTATAAAATGCTGTTATGATTCCTTTTTGCAAACAGGTGACGTCTTGCTGTACAAGAAGAGGATAGGGGGGAAGGAGAAGGCGGTGAAGGTTCTGAAACCCGGTCAAACTGAGGAGGTGTTCCACCAGTTCCACAGCGACGAAACTGGTGGGCACAGTGGCATCAACAAGACCGTGGACGCCATAGCAAGTCGGTTCTATTGGCCAAGGCAGTCAGTGGACATAAAGGAATGGGTAAGTATTTTGTATCTTCTATCTTGTCCTCGTCAAGGCTGTAATGAAATCATGTCACAGTATTATGAAGAATAGTTCATGTTTGTTGAAGGTAACGGTATTAGTATACTATTGGTATTATATTCTCACCATTTCAGGAACAAGGTATGAGGAAAACAAAAATTGGATTGATGAAGCATTATTATACCCATAAATCTGTAACACTGTGACTTTATTACAAAATGTCCCTCACTGGTTAGGCATTGAAGGTCCACATTTTAATTTCTGTTAATTGGACACACTAATTCAATTTGTAGGTTCTTGGATTTACCTCTTCCTTTTTTTTCTGACTTTCAAAAAAAAACGTTCTGAATCAACTTAAGGATCTTCAAATTTTACCCCAGACAGTTGACGGAAGTCCTTTTCTTCCTAGTAGTTCCATCTATAGCTTTTCCCCAGCCATGGAAAATGAACTTACTCACCTAGGTGTTAGGTAACACACCTGGAAACGGATGAAAATTCATGCGCGCGTGGATGTCATCCATATAATCAAATCAAAATGGCCTTATGCAAATTAGGCATAAATATGTAACTTTCAGACATATTATGCATCATTTATAGAATACCTTATGCGAATTCTATCATCCATCTAATTTTTTTTTTACTTAATATTCATCCCTGAAGCTACATTCCTCAAAAAATGTGACCATGGCTAAGCTAAATGTGAACATGAGATATAAAAAACAGAATTCAGTTTTGTGAAAAGAAAGCCGCTTGTAACAAGCATGGTTGTCATGTTGACTTTTTTTTTCCAGATCAACTGCTGCCCTGGTTGTCAATCCATGGGAAAGATGCCAACTGGCATGAAAGAGCTGCATCCTGTTAAGGTGATTGTTCTTTACACAAAATATATATTTGGATACATGTATGTGTGTGTGTGTGTGTGTGTGTGTGTGTGTGTGTGTGTGTGTGCCAGGGTGTACATGGGTGTGTGCATGTGTGTGTGCCAGGGTGTACATGGGTGTGTGCATGTGTGTGTGCCAGGGTGTGTATATATATTTGAATACACGTATGTGTCCATGAGTGTGTGCATGAGTGTGTGTGTGCATGAGTGTGTGTGTCCATGAGTGTGTTCGTGCATGAGTGTGTGTGCATGGGTGTGTTTGTGCATGAGTGTGTTCGTGCATAACTGTGTGTGTGTGCATGAGTGTGTGTGTGCATGGGTGTGTGTGTGTGTGCATGGGTGTTTGTATAATACTTTGTGTTTCCTACCCAAACAGAACAAATGACAGCAATTTGTTTTTCTTGCATGTCTGTTAAGCTGGGGTGGGGGTTCCCTTTTTTGGCCAAGATTGTTATGAAAAAGGCAGACTGAGGCTGGGCTCGAATCACTTTGTCGTTGAATAAAAAGGGATTTTTTCCTTGAAACCCCATGAAAAATGCTGTATTTTAATGATAAATAATTTACCTCTGCTGTAAAGTAAAAAGTCTGGTCCTTGGTTTGATGTTCAAATAGGCTTACTCAGTGTGATAGGTAAGAGGTAAGTGTAAAGCCTTCTGATTGGTATAGATGAATATCGCCTAGTGTACAGAACCTGCTCCTGTCCTTGGAATAGCAAATGCTACACTGGTTTTTTAAACATAACATCAAAATGCTGTACATGTATTAAGCCAAAGAAGTCAACATATTGCATGAAAGCAGTGACTGGGAGCATGACCCTATTGTGTTGCAGTGTAAAATCAGAATGTTTAGAGAGAATGAACAAAGTACACACCATGAAGTCTGACTCACTCTTTACTCTTGACACAGGTTACAGGCCCTTGGGACCTTCTGGGTATGGACCTAATAGGTCCATTACCTGCAACAGGACGGGGTAATAGATACATTTTTTCCGCAACGGATTACTATAGCAAATGGGTGGAGGCCTTCCCCATCAGGTCAAAAAGTGCAGAGGAAGTGGCCGCCTGTATCATGAAAATGTATGCCCGGCATGGAGCCTCCCAGGCAATCATCACAGATCAGGGTAGGGAGTTTAATAATAAGGTCAGTATCCATGTTGCATCTTTTCTTCAATTCTAAAACATAGCAATTATAATACTGAACCTTACACTCTTACATATGACTATATTATGAGTAACATTACTATCATAATATATGCTATATCTATAATTTATGTGAGGTAAATGCCATTAATTTTGGATGGACTTTTCATTGTTCAATGTATTGTGTTCACTGTATAATGCAGGAACAAGTTCCTTCTGACAACTAAATGTCTTACAATTACAATACAAATTGATATACCCAGCATGTATTTTAACATTTGATTATTGAATTATACAACGTTATTTCATTTCTGTGTTTCACCTTTATTGATAAGAAATGTGTGAGGGAACTGTAGTTCTGTTGAACCTAAATAGATGGCCATTCGACTTTCATGGATCGCATAAACTGCTTACATCATTCATGGGGGCATTTTGAATAGATTAGGGGGTGCTTACGTCACAGGGGGAACATTTCGTTGCATGGGTGGTCCAATTAGCGCCTCGAGTTCAGATGTCAGCACAAATCACCAAAACAAATTGAAACTTTTTTCTCAGTAATATATTCCGTGTATATTACCTAGAAAATAGACACTTTACATTTGTATAATAACCTTTTGTAATACTGATCTGCGGGGGGGGGGGCAACACGAGCGCGAGCCGCTTTCGACTTCCACGTTCAAGAATGGTGACTATTCGAAATTGTCCCTCCTGTGATGTAAGCAGCTTAACTTTATGCGATCCGTGAAAAGGGTCTATTGTCCAGCATCTTTATATGTGTTCCTTAGACCCTCCAGTCAAATTTTCATTGTGTACCCTGTAGTGACAACTTCCTGGAATGTCAAACACAATCTGTTCAAGGCAAGGCTGTGATATCTCTGTTACATGTGTGTGGATATATAACTTCCCAACTCAATTAGTCCAATATGCTCTGAATATTCTGACAGGTGAATACCCTGATCTGTGAGATGCTGAAGACGAAGCACAAGGTGACATCGGCCTACCACCCACAGACCAATGGTCTTGATGAGAGGACCAATGGAAACATAAAAAGGTAAACATTATGATCATAATACTTTTAATTCAAGGATGCAAAACCATTTATCAAAGGAAAGGAATCATGTAAAATTTAAGATATATGTGCTGGTAAACCAAAGTCTCATAGGAGCACATGCTAGTAAGAGCACATGCCAATACCAAATTATGATGCTCTCCAAGATCAAGCTTTTCTATACAGTGTCACATAGAAATATCTTTTATGTACACATAATCTTCCATAAAAGATGATAAGAACAAATTCCACAGCCACATGCATTCGTGATATTTATTTTACATTTAACTATTCAGTTGGTGGAATCAACTTCAAGTAGATTGGAATATGGTACCGGTTTAAATTTCCTGATAATTGCATCATATCTATAATTTTGCCTGCGCTTAACATGGTTCTTGATACTTGCAATTAAACAAATCTGATAAAGAAATTCAGCTACACTTACACTTGATGTCCTGGCTAATAAGATTTAATTTTTCATGTTTGATAAAACACAGTGCCCTCGTCAAGCTTGGTGCCGAGAAGGACTGGGACACCAAGCTTGATGGTGTCCTCTTCTCAATAAGAACGAAGAAGCAGTCCACCACAAAGTACACCCCCTTCTACCTACTATACGGAAGGGAGGCTGTGTTCCCTTCCGAAATGCCGGAGGTGCCAACACCGGTAGAGGTTAGTGGCCACAAATATTTGTATTTTTAAGTTAAGTTAACTTAGTTAAAGCCCTCTCGCAACCATTAGCATGGTCAGATATGGCGGAGCTTATCTCCATTTCGTAGCCCTCAGGGCCACATAACTGTGCAATCACTACAGCAGGGGGCTAGTCCATTGGTAGTGGTGTGTGTTCAAATACTCTTTCTCACATGCTGAGTGCTAAGCAGAGAAAGCAGACTGTATCATTTTTAAAGTCTTAATCATAATTGACTCAGACAGGGATCAAGCTCAAAACCTACTAAATGCAAGGCAAGCAATCTACCCACTTGGCAATTGCACCGGTCAATACTTTGTATTTTAAATTTGTATAACACAATATTATAGACAGTAAAATGATACATTACATAAAGCCCCACAAGGTAAAGTAAACTTTCAGAAACATTTTCCAAACCTTTTCTACTGTCTGGACTTCATGACAGTCCAATATGTTAAGCTATACAATTTTTCATTACTTCATCTAGGACTTACTGTCATCACTGGACATCGCGTACGATGACAGAGTGCAAGAAATGCAGGAGGAGAGAGGCAGGACAAAGGAGATAGTGCTAGCTAACATCAAGCAAATGCAGGAGAAGTACAAGGCAGCAGCCAGCAAGAGAAAGGGAGGACAGAAAGCCCCTGAGCTGATGCCAAGCAACATGGTTCTGTTAAAAAACTTGAGGAAAAAAGGGCGACAAGGAGGGACCCTGCAACCAAATTGGTTGGGACCATATATTGTTGAAGAGGTACAAGGCAAATGTGTTGTGGTGAGGAACCCCAAAACCTCCAAAACACAGACAACAAACATCGACCACGTCACGCTATACCTGCCTCCTCCCTCGCCTACGGTAGACTCAGACTCGGCAGCCCTGGGGAGTGTGGCGAACTCGGCGGTTGAGGGAGCAGCAAACTCGACAGCCCTGGAGAGTGTGGCGGACTCGACAGCCCTTGGGAGTGTGGCGAAGTCGGCAGCCCTGGAGAGTGTGGCGAACTCGGCAGCCCTGGAGAGTGCGGCAAACTCGGCGGTTGAGGGAGCAGCAAACTCGACAGCCCTTGGGAGTGTGGCGAAGTCGGCAGCCCTGGAGAGTGTGGCGGACTCGGCAGCCCTGGAGAGTGTGGTGAACTCGGCAGCCCTGGGGAGTGTGGCAAACTCGACTGCCCTTGGGAGTGTGGCAAACTCGACTGCCCCTGGGAATGTGGCGGACTCAGCAGCCCTGGAGAGTGTGGCAAACTCGCCTGCCCTTGGGAGTGTGGCGAACTCGGCAGCCCTTGAGAGTGTGGCGGACTCGGCAGCCCTGGGGAGTGTGGCGGACTCAGCAGCCCTGGGGAGTGTGGCGGACTCGGCGGTTGAGGGAGCAGCAAACTCGACTGCCCTGGGGAGTGCGGCAAAGTTGGCAGCCCTGGAGAGTGTGGTGAACTCGGCAGCCCTGGAGAGTGTGGCGGACTCGGCGGTTGAGGGAGCAGCAAACTCGACTGCCCTTGGGAGTGTGGCAAACTCGACTGCCCCTGGGAGTGTGGCGGACTCAGCAGCCCTGGAGAGTGTGGCAAACTCGCCTGCCCTTGGGAGTGTGGCAGACTCGGCAGCCCTTGAGAGTGTGGCGGACTCGGCAGCCCTGGGGAGTGTGGCGGACTCAGCAGCCCTGGGGAGTGTGGCGGACTCGGCGGTTGAGGGAGCAGCAAACTCGACTGCCCTGGGGAGTGCGGCAAAGTCGGCAGCCCTGGAGAGTGTGGCAGACTCGGCAGCCCTGGAGAGTGTGGCAGACTCGGCAGCCCTGGGGAGTGTGGCGGAGTCGGCAACCGCCGACTTGGAAGGCGAGGAGTCGGAAGGCGGGTATGAGACCCAGCATTCGCAGCAGCACAGAACAGAACAGCAGGCAGCCACGCTGGTTGAGAAAATTTACAAGGCCAGAAAGATGATTTGCCCAGGACTCTTGCTGGGGCAATTTGGCCCATTCCCTCTGTTTTTAATGGATGTGTGGACCTTGATCAAGCCTGGGGAATGGCTAAATGATGCGGTGAGTATGACATTTTCTTCATCATGTATAAAGCAAAGAAATCTCTTACTACTAATTAAATGCACTATTTTGTAGGTATGCACACTTCAGAAATATAACAGATTATTTCAAAGTTGGGATAAATGTGACTTGGCAGATATATATGTATAGTTAAATACAGGTTAATGACTCAAGCCCTGAGTAGCATAAAATGCATTTTAAGTATATTGGATCAATGATGATATAGAAGAATTGGCAATGTTACGTGTATGTATTTGGCCAGTTTACAGTTTGTCCCGAATTGCTTATCACCAATCCCAGGTTATGATAATCATCATTGATTATAACTGTGTTGCAGGTTCTTAATGCTGCTCTCCACAAATTGGTAGAGGAAGTCAAGTCAAAGGTACAATTATCATAGACTTTTATTGGGGGTCTGGAACTTTTTTACAATGTGGTGCAATAGTTCAATGGCTATTTGAACGTCTAATAAATTGTATTAGTTGTACACAAATTTCATTCATTTTTTTTTTGTGATCACACTTGGTTACCACATCCAATCAGTATATGATGCCTCAATATGACATCTTGCTTCAGCCAAGGAGGTTAAAAATCAATCCTCCTTGCAAATTGCTTAATTATATAAACTGTGACAATGCTATTTCGTCATTTCTCATTACGAATGGAAACTACAAGGGATTCAACTGCATTGTCTAGCATTTAATGAATATCAGGGCAAGACACTGTTTACACTTGATATCTAAATAAGACAGCTGCTCATGCATGTGAAAGATTGTTAAGAGCCCGTTCAAACAAAATCTAGCAAACAAAATCTAACATGTCCTGTAATATGTGTGCTCTCTTTCAATGATTCCCATTATTAGACAGGAGAGAACATCCTCCTGATCGAGACAATTACCATGACACGCATCATCACTAAAGGTGACTTCACAACGGGAACTGCTAGCAAGGTATTCATTACTTAACAATGTATTGATTGTGTTGAAATGAGAAATGGTTCATATAATGTAACTGAGACTTGTGTTCCATTCACCTGCTCCCACACACATTGTGGGGCTTGAAGAAGACAATACACAGGCTCAGTTCAATAAATGACTCTATTGTATGCATCACTGTATCCTGCAAGCCAAGAATCCTGCAGATAATTAAATACAATTATTATGACTACATAAAATAATGCAAACAGTCAGACTAACTGCTTTTTTTTCCTTGAATTTCAGATAGGAAGGTCAGCACTTAAATCATCCCTGGTTATTGGTGCTATCAATGAATCAAGCCACTGGACTCTTATGGTAATTAACTTTTAACTTTTATACCAGTCATTATATCTATATCTTAATTATTAGGCCATACTGATTTTTGGTTATATGGATGACATCCTCTTCTCACCCCACTATCCTATCTGAATTCTTATGCATGTGAAAAAAATGGGCAAGTTGACTTTCATACTGGTGATAAATTTTTTAGCTCATTCACAGACATACGAAAATTACAGATACAGATTGAAATATTACAGTTTTTGGTGAAGGGCCATAGATGCAATGATATGCAGGAGGCTTTCTTTCAAACTAAGTAAGGCCACACCCACTTAATTTTATGGATGACATCTGCGCGCGCATTGATTTTCGCCTGTCCTCAAAAAAATAGATACAAAAAAAGAAAGATCACGTCCACCGAGGATCTGGCCTGGCTCTAGTCTAGTCTACATGTAGGTCTGGGTCTAAATCCATGGTAGTTAATGACAATACGGAGCCGGGCACCCAGGCTACTGAAGCTCCACGACTCAAGAACTCAGTACTGTGAGTGCCACTTCATACATGTAAATTCCGCAAAAAGCCATGTGCCGGATTGTTGTATACATCGCTAAGTACTGCCTCAAATTCACAATACCAGCTTTGTATTCCTGTGGTTAGTAGTATTTTTATTTTTGCGCGGAATATTTATTCGCCCGCGCGCACTATTTGGGGGTCTTCAGAGTATGTCATCCATAAAATTAAGTCGGTGTGGCCTAAGTAAAAGTTGGTAAAAATATTATGTAGCCAAAGTGCGAGCTTGAATGTGTCATGTATACATTTAATAAGTTAATATTATCAATTACATCATTTACAGGTTGCATATCCAGGAATTCATAGAATTGTGTATATGAATTCATTTGGAGAACAGAAGGTCAGCATCGAGAGAGTGGTCAAAGAATGGAGGCAAGTCGTTATTGTGTATCTGTGTATCAAGAAGTGAAAAAATTGATTTTAATGATGTGCAATAGGTCTAAATCACAAGTAACAAAATTTATCTTAAAAAATCTCAAACTAATTACATATTAATACTTTACAATTTGGGATTCTGGCTCACTGCATTTTGTGTTCCCTGGAATGACTACCTGTTTCAAAATGCTCCATATGTGTGTAATGTTGTGACACTCTGTTTCTGCAGTGCATTCATGAGGGCTGCAGGAGACTATACCCTGTGGAAAGACATACCAGCGAAAAGACATGCCTATCAAACGGACTCCGACTCATGTGGATTGTTTGTGATACAGGTGAAATTTTAACCAAAAACATTCTTCCATTCTTTTCATATATCAGTTCACCATTATTACACAGTCACATAACTCCTATGTGTGACCACCAGTACAGGCCAGACTGTGTAATTAGGTGCAGGTAGACAGAAACACCTGCTCATCTCCAACTTTACCTGCATGCACTTACATGTACCCGGTACAATTGTACAAGTACAGTTTATTATGATAGGGCCAGGTAGACATCAGAAATGCCTGCACAGCTCCAATTTTACCTGCATTAAGGTGCGTTTTGCATACATTATTTCGTGCCCTGATGTGTCTCCATTTGCTGAATATTATATCAGTCAACAAAATTTTGTACTTCATAATTTGCTGATAAAGGGCAACAAAATTGTAATCCTTAGTTAATGCTGGTTAGCTAATTATTATGTAGAATATGCTATCACGATTTTAAGAAGACTTTTGGTGCACTCATTGAAATCTAACTCTAATTCCTTTGCAGTTCGCGCAAGACCTACTGTCACATTGGCCAATCACTTTTGTTGATGATGATGTGGACAATTGGCGATTGGCAATTGCCAAGAAACTCCTTTCCTCAGGTAAAGAAAAAGAGAGAAGTAGAAGTTATCATGAAAGTTTATCTGTGTTGGTAGTTACATGTTTAAAGTTAAAACTTTTAGTCCAACACAAAAGTTCTCTCACCAGTCTTCTTTCGACCAGTCACTCTCTGGTCTTCCTCAGTAGACTGACCCAGTCTTATATGTAATGTTGCATTCCATTGCAAAATAGTCGGGGATAATTCTTGTAGTTATAAAACTTTATTGAAGTAAGTCAATTTGATGCATGTCAGTTGTACAACATTGTCATAATTCTTGAGCTCAATACAATTATTGTCATCTTTCAGAAGTTATCAGCAACCGTTGCCAATCATGTGGGCAACCGTGTGACCACAAAACTAGTGTAGGTGTTTCCAATTTTTTTCATGGTCATTATATTTTATTGGGGCTGTACTAATGGTTCAAAGTGAGTCCTTATCAAGGATGGCAACACTAAAATTGCAAGCTGCAGAATCATGCAATCATAGAAATAATTATTAATTATTTATTTATTATTTAATTATTTTATTAGTACTTAATTCTTAATGATGTTCGCTTCTTTTCAGCTCACCTGCTACTGCGAGCCCCCTATCACTGAATGGCACTTGACATGCCTGAAGGGTATGCCAGGTGTAAAGTGCGACTTCTGCTTTTGGACAGGTGTAGACGCATCAGGTAATAATGTTTTTCGTGACGTTTTTCCTTCTTCTGCTATTATTGGTTGCTTGGTTTAATATCTGGGTGGAAATTGATACTCTGTTTCAATGTTCTTTTATGTTTTTAATTTGCAATTAACCTCCAGGCATGATTTTGCAATAAACGTCTTATAATCAACTTATGTAATCTATGCAAATATGGACCTAATATTTATATGAAACATTTATAAGCTGTCATTTGTAATGGTTTAATGTCATGCAATCCTATGATTCAGAACCATATGATTCAGACGAGTTGCCTGATCTGGAGGAACCAGCTGTATCTGACTTACCCATGGGGAAAGGTAAGATACGTATTAATAAGTTCAAGAATGATTTTAGTGCATGAGGAACAAAATGTCCATGGAAGCCTTCTCATATTATCCTTTTCAAAATCCAATGTTCAAATCTATGTCATAGTCTATATCAGACTAACTACTACACACACCTACTGGAAGTTTGTGGCATTTATTAATACAGCAAAATATTGCTGTTTCCAGTAGCAACAGAATGTTTTCACTGCTTAAACTGGAACATGTAGCTGAACGAAGTTACAAGATCATGGGAGCAAATATCCATGGAAGCTACTGTACAGTATTTTGACATGTGCTATGGGTATATATGTATGGGGATAAACAACATTCTTTTCTGTGAAAAGGAAAGTAATTGAGGATATTCTATCAATTTCCTTGTTTGCAGCCAATGTTACACAGCTGGAGATCACTGAGGCTGATGAGTTCATGGACATCACCTCGCCCCGTCGAAAGAGACGCCAGAAGAAAGTCACTGTTGACAGAGCTAGTGGTATTGTACAGCATTGAATTTTTGAATGATGTAGAATACTGATTAACTGTGTTATGAACATTAACTATTTGAACACTGTTTTGTCTCGTGTGTTATTGTATGATAACATGGGAAGTATTTGCAATACTATAATTTAGGATAGGATTATTGAAGTGTTGAAAAATATTTTAAACAGTACACACAACAAAAAGAGTAATTTTGCTGCGCATACTCTGGGGAGTTTTCCAGATGCACTTCCAAAAAAAAAGAGAAAAATTCCAGTGCAAAAAAGACACCCACATAAAAAAAGGCTAAAAACACGCCAAAAATAGCCCAAAACCCAAACCTCTGCTTGGAGAGGATGTCTCTTTTTCAGCCCGGAAAATTCAGATCTTACATCACAATGTCTGCGAGTTCTCTTGTCACGTGACTTGATGTGATTATCATGTGACAGTCATGTACAATTATAACATTGTACAGGCTCTGAGTACATGTCAAGTTGTCAATACATATGAATTGCTCATCATGAAAACCAGTTAATTACAGAAAACTTACCCAATGTATACTCTAATGACACAGGAGCAGACATCATCTCTTCTCTACTAGATATGGGGTTTACAAAAAAAGAGGCGAACAAGGCGGCCAAAGAGGTCACCGTGACAACCATTGAAGAAGCTGTGGACTGGTTGGAGGCTAACATGGCAGATCCAGGTAATGTTTTTGTGTGTTTGCATTTCCAAATCTACCTTTCCACATCAAACACTGAGAGTTCAAATTCTAAAAAAAAAAAAAATGAAAGTGATCTATGCATTGGCAAGCTGCAAATATTCAAATTCATTTTAGGCTGCGGGTTATTGCTAATTGTAGATTAGAATCTACTCAATGATTCTGAACCTTTGGCTTTTCTTCATTTCCATAGTAATTGCGGATATTCTATCAATTTCCTTGTTTGCAGCCAATGTCACACAGACTGAGATTGTGGACATCACCTCGCCGGCCCCTAGAAAGAGACGGAAGACAGTGACTACTGACATAGGTATTGTACAGCATTGAATTTTTGAATGATGCAGAATAATGATACATGCACTTTGGAACTTGAAGTTGTTGAAGCATCTCAGTCCTTGTTCAATTGACAGCTGGTCTCCCCATCTGGAATCAATTGCTTACAGTTGAAGGGCTATACTAGAATTATTGTGGGGGGGGGAGGGTATTAGTTGGACATGTGTCAGGTCATTCGCTAAATTGTAAGGCCAGACCAAGTAATTTTTATGGATGACGTCCACTGGAGACCTTAAATTTATTGCAAAAGCGCGATAAAATACATGAAGGACCGAAAAAAATGATTAAGATGCATAGATGTGGAATATACTAACTGTGGAAATACAAACTTTAAGGTTAGGACGCAAATTGAATAAAAGAACATAGTGTAACAACAAACGAAAACAGCAATAAATTTCGCCCTGTTCTGATTCTTTCCTTTTATCACATCTTCTCTTATTACATTTTGCGACACTGTCATGACACTCTGATCATAATACAGTGAGCAGAATTTTTGGTAACAGTTTTTTTCAGTCCAAAATGACATATTTCCACCACAACAGTTGAAGGAATTTTTTTGGCCTCATATCTTTTATGAAATATCTGAGAACCAACAAATCAAATTGGTGTGGTATAAGGGATCATTTTACAACATCTGATGAACTGTAAGGGTGTGTCAAAGACGCTATTTACAAGTTGAAAGTCAAGATATTTAGCACCTTCTTGCAGGGGGGGTTAGTCTTATGAGGGTTAATTTTCGGGAAAGCTTATTGTTTACCCCAAAATGATGATATGTTGCCCATCCTGAAAAAAAGCACCCAAGAATAAGACACAAATGTTTGGTTGATGATAGAATGTCATTTAGAAACTACAATGAAAATTACTGAACTCAAAACTTGGGAAATGGGAATATTGTGATACTGTTTTGTAGTATTTAGGACAAAAGTAAACAATTGTTTATATTTCAAATCAAATCCTTGCTGTTTCTACAATAGATTTGCTCATGTACCGTAATAAAACATGGTGGAGTAAGGAAAAGTGTAACTCCTGAATACTCAACATAGAAAGTGCACATGTTAAAGCATACAGCAATAGATGAATTCTATTTTTATGTCATATTAGCAGACGACATTGCTCCTGAAGTGGAGTCAACTTTCGGGCCCAGCCATGCAGCTAAGGCTGCAAAGAAGAGTAAGTCTAAGAAAGGTATTTCATTTTACGTTAAGTCTGTCAAATATTAAGTTATATTAAGGGCAACTAACAGTAGATGATAGGTAGTACATGTATATTGTTATAATGTATAAATTCCTAGCAATTAGCATTAGAATATAGCGTCCCAGTATGCAATACTCATGTTTTGCATACTGCATGTCCTCTTGTGCATTTAGCCCATCTGGGCAAGAACATGCAATAAAGATTCATATCATTAATTTTGTGTCTATAAGTGGTGGGTGTGGTGGGTGTGAATTTGTGGGAGAATGAACAGGAGAATCAAAAAGTCTTCTCAGGATGCTACTTTAGATGAATGAAAATTGATGATTGCGCTATTGTCATTCAAATGAATTAAGGCAGTAACTGCCAAATGTAGAAAAAAGACAATCCTTGACACCTGCAACATATATCGAACTATGCTGAAATCGAATCTCTTCTTATCAGATTTTCTTTAATACCAAGTCTCACTTCACTCATCTTTATCTATCATATTGTAGAAAAACCTATTCCAACAGCATACAAAAGAACCTGTTATAGTATATATTGTTCTCTCATTACAGACGCTGAAGATACCTTCACGTCGAAGCAGAGGAAACCGTTCCTGCTCTGTTTCAAACCAAAGTTGGTAAGAGTTTGCAGAGGGTGCACGCAGAAATTCGGGACACTCACTCCTCCCGCAAATGTAGTAATCAGCCACTACGGGAACTTCCCATATTATAATAAGATGAGGAAGACAATGGTTGATAAATGGTCAGTTGGGTATTTCCACGCCAACGAGGGCTGCATCAAGCCACGATACCCAGACTTTGACCCAGAGGAAGTAATTGTTGACCCGACTACACTGGAGGGCCTCACACAAGCCCATGTTGACTATTGCAGACAACATGGCATCCCGTTGCCCTTGGGGGCCCTTCAGTGTTGATGGTGAAACATGATTCCTTCCTCTGTGTCAAAGTCTGAGATATGTAAACCTCTGTTGCGTGGAAATACCCACCTGCATTTTACTGGCATAAGTACATTTCCAATATAGTTTAGAAGTAGTGCAGAAGAAGTAGAACCAAGTTGGCTAAAATGACATTGTTTGAGAGCTTTTACTTTTTGTACTATTATACTTGCAATTTTCTGTTTACTTTTCAAATTGCATGTGCTTACCAACATACATGTTTTCTGTATGCCATTAGTAGGCATTTATTGTTATGTAGAGCAAGAAATGCCCATTAGATAAACCAGTTTCTTTCAATGTGAGAAATTCATGCGCACAATTTCAGACCGTCCAAAGTTTAATTTTGTTGTCTAAGGGTAAACTGGTTAGTTTGATGTCAGGATTCTTATTATGTCGGAGGTAGGAACAACATTTATGGGATCTCCGAGGAAACCCAGACTTCGGGGGTTGGACTTCTCGGTCCTTCAGGAGATTGTGACTTGCCCGGGTTTGGAACTCTACCGGGATACACCCTGCATTGATGAGATAACAGCCCAAGTCGCTGTATTTTGGCATAAGATAACTTATTCGTAGCCCAGAGAACAAGAAATCACTTAAATACTGAATCGGCAAAAGGCGGAGGCGGCCCGGCCAGTCGCCGTGTTTGTTTACATAGCATAACGCAATATGTTTGTTTAGCGCGCTCACAGGAGAGAAGTGAAATAAAATAAAAAGTTCCTTTACACTTCAGCATCGCAGTTTGCATTATTTTGACCATGGTATAACTTATGCGTGGCACAGAGATCTTGAAAAAATCACTATGAATCGGCAACTGGACAGAGGGCCTTGACAAGGCACCGCCTGTTCCCCCTGTCCTGCCCTTGTGGCAAAGTTGAAATAAATAAATAAATAAAATTGTTGGGCGCCATTTTTGGTGAGAAAGGTCTTTAATGAGGGGGGCCCAAATATCATGGCTACCCCATGGAAATTTATTCCCCCCTCATTGAACTTGGAAATCGTTACTACATGGGCGTCATTTTTGTTGAAAACAATCTTTAAGTTACAATATGTTCCGTGAGTGACTTTTGATCCAATACACAAGTCTGAAAAGTAATATGAGAAGGGACGGACCTATTAATGAGGGGGGCCCAAATATCATGGCTACCCTATGGAAATTTCTTCCCCCCTCATTGAACTTGTAAGTCTGTACTACAGGGGCGTCATTTTTCGTGAGAAAGATCTTTAAGTTACAATATGTTCCGTGGGTGACTTTTGATCCAATACACAAGTCTGAAAAGTAATATGAGAAGGGACGGACCTATTAATGAGGGGGGCCCAAATATCATGGCTACCCCATGGAAATTTGTTCCCCCCTCATTGAACTTGTAAGTCTTTACGACATGGACGCCATTTTTGTTGAAAAAAATCTTTAAGTTACAGTATGTTCCGTGGATGACTTTTGATCCAACACACAAGTCTGAAAAGGATTATGAGAAGGGACGGACCTATTAATGAGGGGGGCCCAAATATCACGGCTACCCCATGGAAATTTGTTCCCCCCTCATTGAACTTGGAAATCGTTACTACATGGGCGTCATTTTTGTTGAAAACAATCTTTAAGTTACAATATGTTCGGTGGTTGACTTTTGATCCAACACACAAGTCTGAAAAGTAATATGAGAAGGGACGGACCTATAAATGAGGGGGGCCCGAATATCATGGCTACCCCATGGAAATTTGTTCCCCCCTCATTGAACTTGTAAGTCTGTACTACAGGGGCGTCATTTCTCGTGAGAAAGATCTTTAAGTTACAATAAGTTCGGTGGGTGACTTTGATCCAACACACAAGTCTGAAAAGGATTATGAGAAGGGACGGACCTATTAATGAGGGGGGCCCAAATATCACGGCTACCCCATGGAAATTTGTTCCCCCCTCATTTAACTTGTAAGTCTGTACTACATGGACGTCATTTTTCGTGAGACAGATCTTTAACTTACAAAATATTCGGTGGGTGACTTTTGTAGGGGTCCCAAATGGAAATTTACCCGATGGAAATTGTAATTTGGTGAGAAAGATTTTTTACTCCACCTATGAGTTTGGACCTGAAACCGAGTCTTGTACTACACGACAAAAAAATCAGTATGAGTTTTTCCAATCAATTCAGAAAATGCTATGTAGAATTTTTTCAATAGATCTGAAATGAATAGTCTCTGTTTATTTGCCAAATTTCAAGTTATACTCTCACTTTAACGAGATATTGACAGCATCCGCCTTCCACACTTATTCTTCTATGCACCAAACTCCTTGGCCTTATTATTAAACGTACAGGAGAAGGAATTGTCTTTGTGAAGGATTCCTTACCAGTATCAGTACGCAACACCTCGTTAAGTATTAACATGTCACTCTGTTTTAAACAATACCCACTGAATCAAACACACTACTACACTGCATCAAAAAACACGGTCTACACTGTACAGAAGATAGCCCGACACCGAGCTTTGTCCCTGTGGGCCTTCGTAGTTTTTAGGCCACGACCCCGCGTGCCAAATATGGAGGGGGGAACCGATTTCCACGGGGGAACCTATATAATGGAACACCGGCATCAGAGGCTGGTGCAGCCGGTGGCGGTGGACCAGAGGCTGGTGCAGCCGGGGGCGGTGGATCGGGAGATGCCACCGGGTCCACCGTCTCCGAGGATCCCGCGGCCGATGTTGACGACGCGCCCCCAGAGGAGGGGGAGGGGAGCGCCAAGAAGCAAAAATTAACCGGACGTTATTTTTTTCTAAGCAGTATTTTTTTCCTTATATCGTGCACGATATTCAAGGTAAACAAATATGCAAAATAAATGAAATTTATTGCTCGCATACTGTTGGTAAATTTTTTTTATGACGAGTGAGAGGGCTGGGGGTCACTAGCGGCGTCCTTTGAAGCTAATGCCGACAAATTTTTTTTGTGTTCTTTTTTTTTTTATAAACACAGATGATACTTGCATTGTTCATGTTTTGTTTGGTCCCTTCTTTTTAATGTATACTAAAACTTCTATATGCAGTGGCAGGCTAAGAAGGTTGATACACAGTAAAACAGTTCCAAACCTAAAGATGCAAGGCTAAATATAATTTTGCACATAAATTTTTCAAATTGCACCTTAAAATTTTGCCAATGTGCAATTTTGCACGTACCTGAAAAAAAGTATTTCGAACCCTGGATCAGACTGTCATCAACCAGAACCCATGCATCAACCAGAAGTGCAGCTACTGTCTTCCGCATCCACAGCTCCCGGTGAAAAGGATAACGAGGATACCAAAGAAGTTTGTCCTGGGTAGGTATTAGATTTGGCGTCTATCAAATTTGTAATTGCTGCTTGTATATCAGCCCATTTTTACAATTAGTACAAAGTCAGTGCCACTTGTTTTGAAAGGACTACTTATTGAATCTAACTGTAGAGCACATATTTATTTACTTTATTTTCTTTGTAAGGTCGCGTCAACTGTTTGTTAAAGATCTGCATGGAAACACCAGGTGTGTGGATGTGCAGCAGGAAACAACAGTTGCAGATCTCACCATACAGTTGGAGGCAGAGAAGATCCTACCCCCTGGAGGGTCACTGATGGCAGGATCCAAGAAGGTAAGGTTCTTATGCATACCATAAGGGAGATGGGGTTTTCTGCGCGTGAAAAATTTGCGCGTGAAAATATGCAAATTAGCCGATTCCCAAGGGATTTAAAAACTTTTTGCTGTTTTGGACTTAAAAATATAGATGAAAAGTCATGAAATAGAATTGAGTATCATATTATCACATTCTAGAGTACATAGCCTTGTTTTGTAAACTTTTCAGTGACTTTTAGGTGATTTTCAAAGTTTAAGTTTTCACGCGCAAAAAAGTTTGAAATTTGCGCGTGAAAGAAACTGCTTCATAAAATGCCAAATCAAGCTTATAGAATGGAGAAAAGCCTGGAATTGTTAAATTTAACAATACAAAACCTTGTATTAGTAACTGTTCCATGTTTTTCTGGCAAATTCAAGTAATCTTTTAATTTTAATGTTTCTTGGAAGATATGCAAATTAACCTATTCCCAAGGGACCTAAAAATTCAAACCGAAATTTCAGGTTGTAGATGGAAAATCATGTTACAGGGTAACATTTTTCTGCATTAGAATTTGGTACTGCATATTTTTTGACATTTTTAAAGGACTTTAATTTTTCACGCGCAAATTTTTCACGCGCGCGCAAATTTTTCACGCGCAGAAAACCCGTTCCCCCATAAGGGGAACAAATACATAATTATTAAAAGTGTGAAAATGATCTTGATCCAGTTAAGATTAGTGGAGAGTTATTCTTCCATTGGCATGGTGTGACAGAGAACAAGAGAGATGCTATATACAGAAAATACCTCTAGCTCTTTGTGACAAGCACAATTATTGACAGATAGGAAAAAGCTGTTCTTCTTTTAACGACCCAAAACCTACAAATTTCAGAAAAAGTGTTACATTACGTCTTCCATGGTCTACAACAGAGAAGTCAAACCCTTTAGAGATAGTTTCTGACATCGATAGCTAAAGTTTCATACATATTCCCTTTTACTATATATTATGTAGATTTTGAAGTTATTCTGTACTACTCTGTTTGAATGTTCTTTTGTTTATGTCACCTGCAATTAGCCTTCGGGCAGGAATTTGCAATACCCTTTTTCATTATAGTGGTTATGTATGGTATTTTTGATAGATGTGTATACATTCAAAGATTTTTGGAACTGTACATGTCTCTTGTTGGCTCAATCCAGTTTAGCTTACATACTGTGCAGGGTAACTACATGTAAATACTTGTCCAGTTTAGCTTACATAGTGTGCAGGATAACTAAATACGTGTCTCTATGGGACAGCGGTCTGCGATTCTAAAAGCTGCCCCTATCATGGCTGGGTCAAAGTCAATAGATCTGCACGCTGGCCTATACATGTCTGGAAAAGACTAGAATGTACCATTCTTTTGGGTAGAGACATAAAGAGGGTAGCCCTGTATCGTAGGAAGCTCATGACGTTCAAACCTCTGCATGTCAAAGAAGCCAACCCAACACTTCATCCTGGTGTGCTTGCCCAAATGGGAGTCATATAGAATTCTGCAATGCATTACCAGCAGAATCAAAAGAATCAAACGCAAAGGAATCATACTTCACCTCAATTGAGGTTGACCAGGAAAGAAGGATCAGTGAATGGCAACCCAGTTTCACAAGTTTGTTTCCCATTATGATAGCTTACTGGATTTCTGTACAATCATGTTTGGCTATTACATATCAGACTGTTTCTTTAGATGACAGGCAGGTTATGGCTTTAATTTCTGCCCACTTTCAACCCCATCTTGTTTTTTGTCAAAGACTGCATATGGGAAATTAAGAAATTATTGACTTTATACATATATACAGAGGAAAGCTAAAATGATGGGCTGTCAAAGCATAAATACACTAGGTTACTCTGAGGGTAGTCGTATTTGAAAAAAGATAATTTCCAACACTGATTTTGCCAGGTAATCAAGAGAACCAGTTCTGACTTAGCCTGGTATCCAAGTCTATTACATATATCTGTATACAGAGAGGACAGAAGAGAATTGTGAGCTATGATAGGTTTGGATACAAGTATTTCTAGGCTATCTCTGAGTGGGCCATGTAAAAGTTTTGTAGTGGATAGGAAAGCCCTTTACTACTTTTAGTCTTGTGCAACTCCTATACAATCAAGAAAACCACTTTCATAATTCTAAATATTGCATCACCAGTACTGAGTAGAGACTTTGCTTTTGCAAAATACTATACATTTTGTACATGGTGTTGTTAGCTGTCTGATAGAAAGAAATATTGACACACTAAACTGTTTTAACAGTTGAAGAAAACCCAGCTGATGAGTGAAGTGCCCAGTAACATCGAAGTGGTACTTGCTCTGCGTGGAGGGGCACCTGCCGGCAAGTAAGTAGAGTCCAGTATGAATTACGAAATTGAGAGAGGATGAGAAGATTCAATGTATAGAAAGATGCTTATTGAAATTAAGGGGGAGAGGGAAACATCTCCTAGTAGTAAGAGTGAATTCCTGCCCATTTATCTCATAGATGAGCATCAAGCAGTTACTTTGTCATTTTGTCAATGTCAATGTGTTTTCCATAGTCATCAAACAGTGTAATTGTTGGTTTATCTATGGTAATTGTATATTTGCATATCAATCTTTGCTATAGTGTCATGATCTAAAAGTAGCATTGCTTCCAAAATGTTTGTCCTTAGGAGAAACAGTCTAAATTCCAGGACAGGACTGAAGGTGAAAAGTTGGTCAGTACTCGTGCCTACTCGTCCATTTTGCTTACAACATAAAGACCTGCCCAGTATACTCAACTATATATTCCTCTTTACTAATAATAACAGCAAAGCATTTATGCATGAATCATGCAAATTAGATAGTTGGTTTCATATGTTTTTCCCTTTAATATGCTTAAAATACAGCAGTTACCAAGTGGAAACTGTTTTCCAAAAACTAACTATTGGATCTTGGCTTGTCAGGGACAAACTGAGATGTAATGAATAGAGATCAGATCCCATGGAGTTAGCGAGATTGAAATAAAGAAAAAATTTAATCACTACCAGGTATTAACACTAACAGTAGTGACTACAGATCCCTTTGTATTTGCGTACAAATTGACTTTTTTTCACCTGTTGCTGTTTTAGAGGCAAGCACATTACAATTTCTGGTGAAGTACTATTACTTGACCTGACTTCCCACATAAGTCAAGTCAAGTAAGTTAAGTCACTGCTGTTACTGATGAGTGTATTCCTTTGACATAAACTTGAAATTAAATTGGTAATATTATTGCATTTTCTCCATTTCCTTGTAACCTGCCTGTTGACAAGAAATTATTCGAGAATACCATTGAGAGCTCAAATACATTAGCCAAACTCTATGATGAGTATGTGACTCCTCAACTTGGCTTTTGTTATGTCATCATCTTGATCCAGGTTGAGTATCAATGTTCAAGAAAGAAAGGACTCAAAAATAAGAGCAGAGGATCTCAGGAAGAAGATTGAAGAGGACTCAGGGATTGGAAAAAAGTTGTCAAAACAACAGCTGGGAAGGATTTTGAGGAATGTGTACAAAAAGAAGTTTCACCGTGTTCGTATCTATAATCCATCAAATCATAAAAGAGATTACTATTATGATGGGCTAAAGATGAAAGTGGCTGGGACAGAAACAGATGGGAGAGTAGCTCCCCAGGAGCATGTAGATAAAAATGTAAATGAATCAGTATTGGCCAAAGAGAAAATACAGGCCCTTGAAATGGAACTTTCTACAATGAAGGAAAGAACATCTGAGTTAGCGGCTCAGCTTGCTCAGCAGTCAAAAACCATATATGGTTTAAAAGAAGAGAATACTGATTTGTTAAATAAGGTAATGGCCGTGAATGAGGACAACGATATTCTGTACAAGGCAGTGTCCAAACACACTGCTGAATCCTTTCTACCAAGCCTGGCAGACTTTCCCTCTGATCAGATTTTTGAAAATGACCGCTTGGTTCAAGCTCACAATACAGTTGTTGGACGTGGTGCATATGGCCAAGTGTGTAAACTTCATCTGTCAGATGTTGGCACGGTAGCTGTCAAAACGTATGGCATTGAAAGGAATGGGCAGTCTGCTGTGGGGATGTCAAAACGGCACCTATTAAAGGAAGCTAACATGCTGAGGGCACTGCAGGATATCGACGGTGTCCAAAAGCTTGTTGGCATTGAAACTAAGGTTCATCCATGCAAACTTTTGACACAATTTGAGGGCCAGAATGGACAGAGTACTACAATTGATCACATTATACAAAAGAAACCAGGACTTTATGACAGAAAACGTTGGTGTTTAATTGTATTTGATCTTTGCTCTGTCTTGTACCAAATCCACATGCATGGCATCCTACATAATGACTTGAAGCCCAATAATATCATCATATCTTCAGACATGAAGATCAAAATCATAGATTTTGGGCGAGCCTGCATCATCTCAGATGCCAAAAAGTCACTGCAACCACTTCCAGAAGCAAAATACCCATGGATTGCTCCGGAGGTTCGCAGTGGTGACCATGCACCAAGTGTTTCTAGTGATGTCTTTTCAGTTGGGTACGTGATAAGTAAGATTTTGGTGAAGTGTTGCAACCATATTAAATCCAATGCATTGGCACATATCTCTAAAGAGTGCAGGAAGGAGCAAATGCAAAGGCCATCTTTGTCTTTGCTGAAATACACCTTGAGTGAGATGCTTGAGAGTTGAAAGTTGAAATGAGGGGTCTAATTGTACCCACCTGACACTGTATATTTTAAGGGGTATTGGATTTCTCTCCTGGATGTGTATCTTCTGTTTCAGTCATATAACACTTTTCTCATGTGATTTGTTCATGACACATATGATTGATATGCAAATATATATATGTATATGTTTATAGCTGTAAGAAACTTGGAACAAATGTAATAATAGACACTTTTGCTGTGTTTCTTGAAAGGGGTTCAAGAAGGAAGAAGGTGAACAGTGGCAGAAAGACGTGCCCAGGCTGCTTAAGAAACTATACTGCACAAGGTTTACGTAATCATAGACAACGGATGTACAATAAAAGTACCAACATATACACTTGTGCAGAAAAAGCAAAGTACGACGAAAGTTCTGATTCTGAAATTGAATGTAGTGCCAGCATTTCTGAATGTGACCCTTTATCTCCTGAATCTGACCCTCAGTCTCCTGAATCCGACCCTCAATGCAGTGAATCTTTAGTGGATTCTGAACCTTTAAATGTGGGTAGGAAATTGAAACAAACTAGAAATCATGGGGAGGAAGATATAGAATCATTCTATGATGTAGATGAATCAGTGCCAGAAGAGAATGACACTGAAGAAATCTGGATGGAAAACGATGCTAACGATTATGTTGGCCTTGACGAAGACTTTGTGAATAATTCTTCAAGTAGTAAGCCCCGAATGTCATCAAAAGGTATGCTCACCTGTCTGGTAAAGTGGCTTTGCTGGTTTATATTATTGTGGCAAGCAAAATACTTCATTTCGGATAATGCTATGGATCATTTCTTCAACTTCTTGCACCAGTGGTTTAACCCTCAACAGAACACCTTCCCGGACTGATTAATCTGTACACCTGGGGTCCGCGCGGACCCCAGAACAGTTTTTTGCTAATTTTTAGAAATTATCAACATACTACCAGCTCATTTGTTTTGCAAACTGATGTGGGAACCTCTGTGTCCACATTACATACAAAAATCATACATTTTAAACTTTTTCTATTTTTTGGTGAAGAAAAGAAGACAAGAAGAAATACCCGATTTTTAAACCCATTTCAGACTGAAGGGGCTTTTGAGGCCCAACTTTGATATCAGATAGCGGCTAAACGGCTTGTGCTAGAAGTATCAAATTTGGAGACCTTTCCTAAAATGTCTCTGGAAAAAAGTTCATATTAGTTTAATACTTGTAAGTTGATGTTTTTTTGTGTTGCCATGGCAACGGGCAGTTTTTTTTGAAAATAGAAGTAATTTTGGTTTAAACATAAAACTTTTCTGAGTTTTATATGAAATTACACTTTTTTTCTAACATTAATAACATCTTACATAATTAAATATAAGTTAAATCATTTAATATGCATATAATATGCTAATTTGATGACGTCATTGGTCAAAATCCAATATGGCGGACTACATTATTAGCTCTGACGTCATATGACGTCATAATTACACCAAAGTTATTAAAATTTAATTCTATTACTACACCATTCTCTGAAAACTTGGTAGACATACGATGAGTGCATAAAAACATATAAAAACGGAAATAAGGTACTGTATAAGAACGCCAGTGTATCCATTATGATCGAAAGCAGGCTGGGGTCCGCGCGAACCCCAAAAGAAAATCAGATATAATTTTTTTTTAAATGGTAGAAACGGAGTTTTCTGCACTGTATTGAGAGACAACTTTGTGGGTGACAATTACCTAAAATTTCAGAAAAAAATCTTTACAAAAAAAAAAGATATTACAGAATATATAGTGCTGGGGTCCGCGCGGACCCCAGGTGTACTGTTTAGGGTTAATATAGCATCAGGACATTCTTCTTTCATCGCTGCATTGTCCCCTCTGTTTCCTGGTTCAGTTTACTTGGTTTGGAGGCAGTTGAATTATAGAGATGACCGTTTCATAAAGTATGTAGTTTGCCCTAAATGTTGTAGTTTGTATGATTACACTGAGTGCAAGGTTGTTGTAGGAGGTGTAGAAGAAAGCAAAAGATGTACCTTTTCGAAATACCCTAACCATCCTCAACGCAGGCGTAGAAGACCGTGTGGCCAGAAGTTATTGAAACATGTCAAACTCCCTAGTGGGGGCACTAAACTTGTTCCCTTCAAAATATACTGTTATAAACCATTGATTGATTCCATTTCAGCTCTAGTTAAGCGGAAGGGATTTGAAAAGTCATGTGAACTGTGGAGAGAAAGGCCTGAAAACGGTGACTGATATCTATGATGGTAAAATATGGAAGGATTTCAATGACCCTGATAAACATGACTTTTTCACAAAAGAAGGAAATTATGGATTAACCTTGAACGTAGATTGGTTTCAACCTTTTAAACATGTTAGATATTCAGTTGGTGTTATCTATCTTGCTATTCTTAATCTGCCACGCGAGGAACGTTTTAAGCGAAACAACATAATTTTAGTTGGTATCATTCCAGACATGGGTGGTGAGCCCAAAACAAGCACTTTTATTCAGCCACTTGTTGAAGAATTACAGGTAGCTTGGAATGAGGGTTTTAAAGTCAGAAGCTTTCTCTCAGGTACAGTTGAAAAGACTTTTAGACTTGCTTTGCTGTGTGTTGGATGTGACATTCCTGCAACAAGGAAGTTGTGTGGATTTATGGGGCACACTGCTACTCAGGGATGTTCCAAATGTAAGAAATCTTTCCCAGGTACTATTGGAGAAAAATGTTTTGGTGGTTTTGACGTAGAAAACTGGGACCCAAGAACACACGAGGACCATCTGGCCTCTGTGAATCATGTTCTGAAATGTAAAACACAAACTGAGCAGGAACAACTTGAAAGATTGACAGGTGCAAGATTTTCTCCTTTGATAAATCTCCCTTACATTGATATTATTCGCATGAGCACGATTGACCCCATGCATAATCTGTTTCTTGGCACGGCTAAGAGAATGATAGAAGTTTGGAAGAACACAGGTGTATTGACTGATAAGGACCTTGAAACAATTCAGGAAAAAGTGGATAATGTGGAGGCGCCAAGCGACATTGGTAAACTTCCAAAAAAAATAGCATCATGTTTTGGTGGCTTTACAGCGGACAAGTTTAAGAACTGGACAGTAATATACTCCATCTTTGCACTTAAAGATGTTATTTCTGGTCAGGATCTGGAGTGCTGGCGAAAGTTTGTCCTTGCATGTAGGCTCATTACCTCTCGTGTCATCACAAAACCAAGTATAGAGTTAGCCCATTCATTGTTAGTTGAATTCTGTAAGAAATTTGAAAGCCTGTATGGTATGGATCGTGTTACACCAAATATGCATTTGCATGCACACCTTAAAGGTTGCATGGAAGATTTCGGTCCCGTGTACTCGTTTTGGCTATTCAGTTTTGAAAGACTTAATGGTATATTAGGTGACCAACCTAGTAATAATCGTGAAGTTGAGTTGCAGATCATGAGGAAATTTGATAAAGAACGCCATCTTCTTGATATAGCTGAACCAACATATTTCCGTGAGGCCTTTTCTCCTCTAACTTCTGCCATGGCAAATGTTTTTGAGGAAGATACTAGAGGAACAAACAATGATGTGGGGTTTGGATTTGGGGGCAAATTGTCATCATTTAAAACTCCAGTTGAGAATCAAACTTGGTCAATTGACGTTCAGCGTGAAATTCAGCTTGAAAAAGGTGTTCCTGCAGTACTTGGAAATGATGACTTTGATAATATTGTAAGCATGTATAAATCCATCTACCCTGCCCTTCATACAGAGACAGCCATATGTCAGTCATACTTAAAGATTAAAACTGTAAAAGTGACTGGTTCAATCATCGGTTCTTACTCTTCACGATCATGCAGATCCTCAGAAATACTAGCCCACTGGGCTGGGACTGATGGTCACATTCAAAACTACAATGACATGGATCGTATCCCAAGGCCTGGAAGGATTTCATATTTTCTGAAACATATCATCATACTAGAACACGGAGAGTCTCAAAGTCACCTTATTGCAAAGGTTCAATGGTACTCCAGGCTACCTGACTCTATGCGAACACATTGTGGAAAGCCTGTAGAGGCATGGCATCCTACAGTATTCGATGCGGAAGGTCCTGCAAGTTTTATACCTATTCAGAGGATAAAGTCTAAGTTTGTAAAAGCTTTTGGCCAAGTTCAAAATAGAGAGGTTATGTTTGTTTGCCCCAGAGATAGATACTTCAGTTATTAGCTTTATGTAGACTGTGTGCAGACTGGGTCCACATTCACTTAACTTCCAAATAAAATTATGAAATTTCCACCATTTACCATTACGGAATCATAGAATTTCTCATTAATCATGCAAATTTGGTCAAAATTTACAGAATCGATATCTGCTAATGTTCCTCTTCTTCTTGATTACGTATGTTACAAGTTTGAATTGTCCTATCATGGAATGCAATATTCAACAATGTAACCGTAAATAGAAGGGACTCTTATTAGGGGCATTAAGATTCAATTGTTTATTAACCTTGTCACATGAGGAATGGCGCTATTTCTGTAGCAGTCAGTTTTACAACATTGTACGTTCATTTCTATGTGAGGCCACATCAATAATTTTCCGGAATACAAAACAGTGCTTTCTTTAACCTAAAACGGATTGAGAGCCAAGTTGACGGCTAATAGCAGACACATTTTAGGGAGGCAATATATTCCAGTTTGTCACCCAGCTGCCCGGGCCTATTGCTTCCTTTTCACTGGTACTTTCCAGAAAATCAATTGGAGTGGCCTGGAGTGCATTTTCTTGTAATTTGAGACATTGCACATTATACCAGAGAGTTAAAGAAGACATATGTATTGTGTATACAATGTGCAACATGTAAATATGTAATATATTTGTAAATACTCTTGAAATCATTTTTGTATATTGTTGTGATTACTTATATTCAGCAATTAAAATGTGTATTTCATCATGTCAACTTGCCTATTGCATCATGAGACCCTTTTGGTGTAGATGATATACTAATAAATATAACAGATAGTTGAAAACATAAGTAAATACCAATGTTCATGCCTCAGGTTTGCATTGTGATATTTAACTCTATGAATACTTATAAGTATGGCATTTTGATTTACTTTCTTCGTAGTGTAAATCAAAATATGTCCTTGTTACAGAACATAACGTTGCAATCATTGTTATTTTTCAAACTTTGAAGCTTGAAGTGATGAAATGTTCTACTTTTTTGTAGAAGTGTAAAACTTTGCTGTCCTCATTGGACATTCAGTGTCAAGTTATATGTTATTTTCTGATTAAAAGCTGTTGAACTTTGTACATTCTGAAATGTGTATGTGAGTTTGATTTACATCTATTGAAAGAAACATCATGCAGAAGTTACCGCATGTTTATGTCAATATCTTTCCATTCTCAGTAGTTATTACGTGGTATCTACTATTAAACTAATGGCATCTACTATAAAAGTAATATTGTTTATTATTTATTAAACCCTCTTATCCCGGACTCTTATCCGGACCGGTGCTCTTATCCGGGACTCTTATCCGGACCGGTGCTCTTATCCGGGACTCTTATCCGGACCAGGGCTCTCATCCGGGGCTCTTATCCGGACCAGGGCTCTTATCCGGGACTCTTATCCGGACCAGGGCTCTTATCCGGGACTCTTATCCGGACCAGGGCTCTTATCCGGACCAGGGCTCTTATCCCGGACTCTTATCCGGACCAGGGCTCTTATCCGGGGCTCTTATCTGGACCAGGGCTCTTATCCGGGACTCTTATCCGGACTAGGGCTCTTATCCGGGACTCTTATCCAGACCGGTGCTCTTAACCGGGACTCTTATCCGGACCAGGGTTCTTATCCGGGACTCTTATCCGGATCGGTGCTCTTAACCGGGACTCTTATCCGGACCGGTGCTCTTAACCGGGACTCTTATACGGACCAGGGCTCTTATCCAGAACTCTTATCTGGACAGGTGCTCTTATCCGGCACTCATTGGCAGAGTATGGGCTAGGGGAGCTTACACAGGATGTCCTGGATATATGGGATGAGGGCTGGATATCTCAGGATGGGAGCTGGAGGGGTCTTTTATTAGCTTTATGCTATAGAGGGATACTGATATTTACCCTATATTTACCTATATTTACCGGGTAAATTTGTGGTATTTGTGGGTAAATGTAGTATATCATATTTACCAGCAATTTACATACCCATGGTAAGTTTGGTAAATCCCAGATTTCGTGCAGTGTTTAGAAAGACGATTTTTTCGGGATTCGGAGCGCCAGTCCGTGTCCGTCCGAGTCATGTTTTTAGGCAAACACCGTTTGAGATTGGCTACGCATATCATCAAAAATTCCAATTTTTATATTTTGGACGACTAGGAATAAGATGAAATATAGGATTTTGTTAATTTCTGATTTTAATCGTTAACTTAGATGTCACATAGTGTCTAAACGGATAGGAGTAGAACGGTCAAACTTGGTGAATTTTTCTAGAATATTGTTGGCAACAATTCTGTACCATTGGAATAAGATAATAATTTTTGTGTTGCCAAGGCAACGGGTTTCTAACAGACATTTTTTGCTAAATTTTGTCATTTTCGTTTCAACAGTAAAATTTTATTATGTCAAGCTACACATGGTTTCTTATATTCATATTATATATAATTTTATGTAAATTTTATCATTAGAAATACATAAATTATGCAAATTCATTGGCGTCAATGGCCAAAATCCAAGATGGCGGACCATACATGTATCATTAGAACAGGTATATACAGGATATTTTCCTTGAAATTTCATAAATACTTCCATTTATTTTTACAAAAAAGGTACATAGGGGGGGCGAGGAGGGGGGTGGGGTTGGGA
>NW_017804112.1:0-17789 GCF_001625305.1 Branchiostoma belcheri
GTGACGCCCCCCCGTTCTGATAACAGGATGTGCTCTTTAGCCTAATTAAGCACATTGATTAAAAACTAATGAGTGGAAATTGTAGATTGCCTGTGTGCAGGATAGCTAGAAAAGCCAGAAAAGTCGGAGCAGAAATGTTCTTTTCCACGTTAGGAGAAAGCTATAATCTTCCGCCTCTCGTGCCCCCCCCCCCATTCCTTATATATATAGTACATGACGGAGTTTCTTGTACATGTATATGATTGTATATGATATATCTGGCATATGTATGTTAACAATCATAAAATTTCCTAAAATGTTACCCTTCGGAAAAGCTTCCATTTCTCCATATAATCATGAGGTTAAATCAAACCTGCTTGACACATTGCAAATGCCCCATTGTAATCCTATCGGATATGATCATAATTTACGTAATTTACAAAATACTCCCAAAAATATTTGGGAAAAAAATTATGTTTCTGTGCTTTGTAATGTAATAGAGGGGCAGCGAGTAGGCAAAAATGTGTATAACAGGACACGGCATTGAATTTCAGATATTGCCCCTCCCCCGCACATGAAATGGTACAGTCCGCTGTGGTGACCGCCTATTGTGCCCGCCTCTCGTGCCCTACTCCAGTAATCGCGTCACCCCTTACTCATCGAATGCATGCTTTATTTATTATTGTTCTACAATACCGATACAAATTGATAGGTGCTTGTACGGCGCTTTTGATCCATGCGGTGCAAACTGCAGGGTGCACTTATGAACACGGATAATAGGGGTCGCTTCCAGCAACACCGTACTGACCCCATATTTTCGATGCAGGTTTACTTCATTGGCTGTTTGTTGTATTTTAGACCCTTTCTCACAGCTACCCTGTCCTAAACAACTGCCTGGTTGTGCCGTAGGAATTTTGTATCCATTAAGAATTGATACTATGATAGGAAAACGCTCAGACCACTGGTATGTTTGCTTGTTTGTTTGTTTGTTTGTTTATTTTATAATACCTACCATTATTGAACACTATTGGTGGAAAACAGACATGTTTCTTGCATGTTGTTACTTCTAATATACAATTTTGTGTCCATATTTTCAAACTTCAAACTTGCTAATACAGATTAACAACTTAATTCACTGAGATACTTTTACATTCAAGCTCCAATAACATTATTTGTTCATAAGATACATTGTATTGTATTCTGTTTCTTGTAACTTAACGTTACATCATATCATCATATCACCTTTGATAAGCAACCTTATTACTTATGTGTTGTCTTTGCTTTGCTTTTGTTTGTGTAGATTCAAGGCAAAAAGGAGTGGAGACCATACTCTACGTGAGAATGTCGTTATTATGGTACGGGCAGGAATAACACATTAAATGTTCTGGTAGAGTGTTTGTAGTAGTGCTGGTTTCTACCCTAACTCCAATGTGTTGCTGGAAAATAGTACAAATTGGCCAAACAGGATCATATGCCATAGGGCAGCGGGTTGCAATGTTCATATTATTCAGTCTATTTGCAAATGGCCAGTTTCCACTATTGTCCAGCAACCCATAGGTGTCTGAAAGGGAGTCATCTTGCCCAAGTATGAACCAGGGATATCGTATACAAAACTGTTTATCTAGTTCCATGAATGTCTTAGGGTTAGGACCAGGCACGATTCTGGATAGTTTTTGCGTGTCCAATAATGTAGGTTTGCCCCAGGCACGGTTCTGGAGACGCATGGACCATCCAGAACTGTGCCTGAGCATGGTCATGAATAAGGCATGGTTCTGGATACACGTGGATTATCCAGAACTGTGCCTGAGTCATGAGCAAGGTTCTGGATAAAGCATTGTTCTGGTAATCTCCAAGCAGATCCCAGGGTGGCAAAAGACAGTATCAAATTGGCCAGGCAGTATCCATTCGCCAGAGAGGGTCCAAATGCCACCCAAGGGTGTATGGACATCTTGATACTGCTTTTCCACCCTGGGATCTGCTTGGAGATTATGGTTCTGGATACAACAGTAGATTCTCCACATCTGTTCCTGCAGTTCCGTGTCCCCCAGCAGGAGGTACCTCTGCGTTGCTAGGCCCAGATGCTGTCCGCCACGTTCTCCATCCCCGCCCGGTTCAGCGCTTCCCTCAGCTTCCGGTAGGTGGCGCTGCTGCCCAGCTGGTTCTCCCAGACGTACAGCGACTCGATCACGCCCTCGTACGAGTTGTTCTTCTGACGCATCCCGATGTGCTGGATCTGAGGACAAACAAACAAACAAAAGTGACGTTTTCAAACAAATTTCATTGACCACACTTATATCTGGTATATTCATTGGTCAATACAAACAATGTCAGATTGTTACCAGTGTTTGATATTAGATCATGAAGGATGTAGCGATGTTATCCATCAGTGAACTCTACAATGTATGTACAATCAAGGACATTATACACACATGTGTGTATAATTTCCTTGGTACAATGTATGTTTTTTTCACACAATGATTGAAGTTGATGTGTTCAATCCATGTTTGGTTGTAAGAACTCCTTGATGTAACTGTTGGCACACTTTTAATATGTGCATATTTTGTAAATATAAACATGGGAAGCCACAAGAAATAAAGATGAATCTGCATGAATACTGGTACCAGAAAGAAGAAAGAGAATACAATAGACCAATGTTGTAAAGTTTGCCTTTTTTTTTCTACATGAAATTCCAAGCTCACCTGCCCTTCACTCAGACCCAGGTGCCTCGCGAATCTCCTCCAGTCCAGGGGAGAGACCTCCTGCGCCACTGCCCGGAAATGCTTCCGCAGAACTATAGAAGGGGAAAAAGCTGATTTTTAGACTTTCCATTCCTGACTGTGTCCTATTACCACTTCACATCCACCTCTGTGGAAGGCAGATTAATACGGCTTTCAATCAAATAAAATTCAATCAGTGGAAACGCCAAGAAACAGTTACTCAAGCAACTGGACATGATTTTGGAAACGGTCAGACGTTTCAGCTAGGTAGCAGCCACTACCTAACCTTCTCCTACATATCAATCAGTGGAAGTTTCAGCACCAAGGACAGGGACAATGTTCAATGAGTTATTGAGCTTTTAAAATAAAAAGCATTTGCTGGGGAGGACAGACTTCCTCCACCTTAACCTGCATAACATCAACCCACAGGATAGAGGCTGTGGGATAGAGGCAAGTGGTGAGCGGCCATCAAGCCTCAGCATCAGTGTGCAAGCACATCTAACCCTCGGATGACAGGGAACAATAGACGATAAACCGGGTAGTGAATGAGTGTGAGTTTGCAGACAATACCAGGTGATAAAAACCCCAGGTGATAATAATAATAATCCTAGGTGATACTGACAGGTGATAATAACCTCACCTGTAGCCTCCTCCTTCTGGTCACTGATGGACTTGTTCTCGGCCTCCGGCTCTAGCTCTGGAGGGCAGAAGTAAAGATTACGTTAGTGGTAAGACTTAGGATTTGTGCACATTCCCCACTAGCCGATGCATGTGTAGAAATTACGTTGATGGTAAGACTGAGGATTTGTGCACGTTCCCTGGTGCCAGCTATGACTGTAGAAATTACGTTAAGGGTACAACATAGGATTTGTGCTAGTTCCCTGCTGTCAGAGATGACTGTAGAAATTATGTTGAGGGTAAAATTTTATATTTACACACGTTCCCTGCAATCAGAGACGCCATGCACAATATGCTTTAGGCAGAAAATTTCTTCAATAGGGCGTCACGATTACGTTAATGACATACATGCCGTAACTGAGACGTGCCCTGTGTCCCGTACAGGGTAGATCCAGACGATATCTCGGCAATGTTATGTTCTGTGCGAGTCTTTATATGGTAGTAAACACTGGGAACTGGAGGGGGCGGGGTACTTTCATTTGCGGAACAGGACAAGGCGTTGCTATGATTTCAGGAAGGAGGTTACAAGGCAGAAGCCCAATATAACTTCAGAAATGACTACTAAGTGAAAAGGAGAGAGCAAGAATGCAGGATGAATGAACTCAAGACGTATGTGGAGATATTACAAGAAATAAAACGTAAGGAATAGAATTAGAAAATTATCCTATCAAATAAAGTCGTAACGAAAAGATGGAGAGGAACAATGAGTGTTTGCGACGGTCCCCATGGTGTATGACTCACTCCCGTCTCTCACAATCTCCCGCCAAATCCTCATCATCTCCTCAAGCCGCCATGACGGACTGACCTTCAGCCCACACACGGCCGCTCAAGGTCAAACCTACACTTCCTGTTGTCTTTCAAGACTTCATCAACACTTCTGAAGATCTTTCAAGGTTGTAGATTCTTAGTGCAAAAGCCCGGAAGTCAGATAACCTTGTGATTTTCACTTCCACCCCATATCTGCTTGGAGATAAGAGCCCGGCCTAACAGCTGTTTCCGGTTTGTAAAGCGTGATTTCTAATCGGTGTAACGAGAGGGCGTGGGGTTTATCTCCAAGCAGATGTAGGGTGGGAAGATTTTGATGTTCTCGTGTTTTGGGAAAACTTTTTGGCGCGAGTCCCACACTAGAAGGAACAGCTGATTTGACTCGTCCCCAGATCGATGGTCACGTTCCCAGGGTGCCATTAGCGATCAATGGTAACGCGATGATTCACGGTCAGCATGCCCTAATATGGACATAATTCCTGGAAAACACCGACGGATATGGACAAATATGGACTCATTTTCTCCCACGAAAATCATCTCTCCCGGAAATTGAATGATCATACCGTCTGATCATACAGTATTTATAACAGTTAATGATCTTTTTTCTTTTAACAATCTGGTCTAACTGGTCAATTCAAGTTTGCAAAGCCACCACACTGCATCAATTCTTCGGGTGTGGTTATCGAATCCGTAATCGTGTCTATCTAGTTCTATGCCTAATGGGTTATGGCTAGGATCAGGCACGGTTCTGGATAGTCTCCACGTATCTTGGAACGTAGATTGGCCCCAGGCACGGTTCTGGATTATCTGGTATCTATATATAGTACCTGAGCACGGTTCTGTATAAAGCTCGGTTCTAGATATAACAGTGGCATTTTACGTGAAAAAATGAACGACGCATTTTTATCACCTTGTAGTAATTCCGAAAAGACCACTGCGTGTGGGAAAAGATCGATGGTAATTAGATCAAGTTCAAGTTCGACCTCTACCCAGTCTGATGACGTCACGTCATGTAATCTATTCACATCAATTTCACACACGAAAACAGTTACTCAAGCAACTGGATAGGTTTTGAAAACTGTCAGGTGTTTCAACTAGCATCCTCTACTTTTCGTCAGCGACTAAAGGAATTCGTAGTTGAACAGATATTTGTCCCAAAACAGTGAAATAATGTACACAAGGAATTGTTACTCAAGCAACTGGATAGGTTTTGAAACTGTCAGCATCCAATATTTTCATCAACGTCGTCTATTTTTGCAACAACGGTACGGTTTTCTAGCACTTTTAAACCAGGCGGACGCACATCTACTCTATTATCATAATAGGTTTCAGGTTACGCTACGATATGTTGCAAAAATAAACGCAAAACACAGAGAATGATTATGATCCAAACATCTGCTTGGGGACGACAGATTTACAATACATTACATACACAGGTTTACACGTTGGCTGGTGTCCCTAGCCTCCGTAGCAGGCTTATAGAACTGGGGGTTTGGTGGTCTTCCGCTGTTTTCTGATTAGCCTCCGTAGCAGGCTTATAGAACTGGGGGTTTGGTGGTCTTCGGCTGTTTTCTGATTAGCCTCCGTAGCAGGCTTATAGAACTGGGGGTTTTGGTGGTCTTACGGCTGTTTTCTGATTAGCCTCCGTAGCAGGCTTATAGAACTGGGGGTTTGGTGGTCTTCGACTGTTTTCTGATTAGCCTCCGTAGCAGGCTTATAGAACTGGGGGTTTGGTGGTCTTCGGCTGTTTTCTGATTAGCCCAGTTCTAAGAAAACGGGGGTAATTCAACCAGGCCGGCTATGTTGTCTATATGCAATCAGAAAATAGCACATAAAGACCCTGAAGACCCCCAAAACCCCCAGTTTTTGGCATACTATGGAGACTACAGTGCCCCTAGGTAAGAGCCCGGGTTTTAAGTTACCGCCTCCGCTACCAAACTTTGCCCGGGGCGCCGAATTTCTCTCATTCACGACATAACTGTCATGGCTCTGGAAATGTCACAAGTCTGTAGCCGAAACAGCAGGCTACGCTATTAGCCTCCACCAGGCGGTTAGGGTGGCAAAATGCGGGAAATATAGCGTTTGACTGGCCAGGGCAACGCCAAATCAACTCTATGTTGGCCAGGCTCCGCCCTATTTGGCTAAAATTTACTATTTTTGAACCCGCGTTGAACATCGACCAAACCTTCGTCACGGCCAATGGTTTGTTGTGAACATGTTGCCATTTTAGGCGTCTTTTTGCGACTGTTGTTGCAATCATGACCAGCAATCATGAAACAGAACGTCAGAAAAAATTACGGCTCCGCAAAGCTAGAGGTTATCCCTTCCGCCAACCTACAGCTGAGCGCGATAGTTTAGTAGTTAATCTTCACTGACAAGGTATGAGGTTACTCCATTGGTCCTTAGCTTAGTCTATCCAAGAAGTCGCCCACGTTTTATCATCGCCTTCCCTAAAAACATTCCCGCCTTATCGTAATGGAACATGTAAACACTCCGGGACCAACCCGTAATGCGGGGTTGTTTCTTTACAAAATTTACCATTGCTGGTATCTGTAGTGTGTCGTAGCCCCTCCCTGATCTGATAAACGTACTGTCCCCACAAAACGGCCCATTTTAAACAGAATTTCTTACTTTCCAAGGCAATTTAACACTGTCTTGTACCCACCAAAAGGTCTGCTTGGAGGTTAAAATTTCCCATCAAAACACGCAAACTTTTAAAAGATCGTTCCTCCTAACCCGGAAGTGCGGGTGCCGCGAGGTTAGCGCGCTCCTGAAGTTTCCCTCTGAACTGCTACTGCGGAAGTGAAATCATCGTACCCAGAACCGTGCCTACATAGTTCTATGGCTGAATATGTCAGGGTTAGGATAAGGCATGGTTCTGGATAGTCTCCGTAAATCCAAGAACGCTGATTTGCCCCAGGCACGGTTCTGGATACGCGTGGACTATCTTGAACCGTACATGAGCATTTGTCTGGGTAAAACGCTGGATACAAACATGCCGGGTTGGAAATGGATTCGTCTGTTGATCTATTTCCTATTAAAACTAACGGGTAACCCTTGTCAACTATGTAAATACAGACACTGGCGACTGTCAGACAATGTTCTACGATCTCCCACGAAATGCTCCCAACATCTGCTTGGAGTTTAGTAGTGAAGCCCGGAAGCCCCAACTAAACTGCTGCGGATATAACCCAGCTGGCGAGCAAACATGACCCGCACAGGAACAGTCTTGTACTCGTGTCACTAATCTCCAAGCAGATCCTGTATTTGGTGGCTATGTAACAGTGCAGGGGGGTTTGAATAATCTCCAAGCAGATCTTTTGGTGGAGAAAAAAGATAGTATCCAACACGCGGACAGTATCCAGCCGGCCACCGAAGATGGATGGGCCGGCTGTCAGAAAAAAAGGTCACAATCTTCCCATTCAACCTCTGCTTGGAGAGTAGGTTTAAAGGCGCTACCAACTGACCTTTTAGCCGAATGGTTAGAGCGTCAAGCGTCAGGGTTGTGAGCTGGTGCCCGGGTTTGGCGTGGGTTCGATCCCCGACCCGGGGCCAGGAGTGTCTTTCTGTTTCTACTCTCCTAATTCTTTACAGCTACAAGACAGTATCAAATAGGCAAGACAGTAACCAAGACGCCACCGTTTGCCTGGAGAAAATAAGGTACTGGAAACTAAAAGAAAGCCCGACAAAAACACCTGAAGCCTAAAGCTCTGCAGAGCAACATGACATGCACAGGAAACTGTGTTTATTTTGCACCCAACTGTCTAGTATTAGGATAGTTTCTTCTTATCTCCAAGCAGATACGGGGCACAGCTTCTATAGATGAGGTGAAGAGACCCAGAAAGCATACATGCCGCAAAACACGCACCTTACATCTGCTTGGAGTTCAGTGCGAGTTCGCAATAAATCAAGTGTAACAAAAGGAAACGGGTTCTTTGTGTCGTTTCACACCTGGATACATCAATCAACGCACCTGTCTGATCACTTTCCGTTTCACCACACCTGTCACAACACTTTCCTTTTCATTTCATCACACTAGATAGTAGATCACTTTCCGTTTCATTACACCTGTCATAACTTTCCATTTAACAGCATTTCATTTTCACCACACCTGTCACAACACTTTCACTTTCAAAACACCTGTCACAACACTTTCCCGTTCACCCACCTGCCGTCTGCACTTTCTCCCCCAGATCGGCCCGTCCCAAGTCAGTCAGGAGGTCTGTAAGATACTGCAGATTGCCCCTCCCGAAGTGTCCTTCCTTCTCTAACTTCTTGAAGATGTCTTGGGCCAAGTCTTCGTCCGAGACGGGATCTTGAAGTTCTAAAGAAGACACCCTCTTCTTCAAGGCTTTCGTTTCCTTCCATTCCAAGGAGTGCGCGACGTCTGTGTACAGAGCGTCTAAGAAGTCCGAATCGTCTTCCATGTTTCAGCCGCCAGCAACATGGCTCCTCAAAACAGGAAGGGCACGTCTCAGAACACCGATAACGTCTGCTACCGACATCTCCTCAAAACAGGAAGGGCACGTCTCAGAACACCGATAACGTCTGCTACCAACATCTCCTCAATACAGGAAGGGCACGTCTCAGAGTACCGATAACGTCTGCTACCGACATCTCCTCAAAACAGGAAGGGCACGTCTCAGAACACCGATAAAATCTGCTATAAAAATCTCCTCAAAACAGGAAGGGATCGTCTCAGAGTACCGTTAATTACTGCTACCGAGATCTCCACAAAACAGGACACGTCTCAGAGTACCGATAAAATCTGCTATAAAAATCTCCTCAAAACAGGAAGGGCACGTTTCAGAGTACCGATAACTACTGCTACCAACATCTCTTCATAAATAGGAAGGGCACGTTTCAAAGAACCAACAATTACCGCTACCAACCTTTCCTCAAAACAGGGCGGGCTCACCTCAAATAAGTAACAACTGTTATTAACAATTATCCTATCTTATAATATAATCTTTGCTGTCTTTACACGCCGCAAGGGGTCACTGCTAGACAGTGTACTTGTTAGTTGTTTCTACACCGTGCGGAAGCGACCCCCAGCGGTCCACATCCAACGTGCAGCCCTCAATACCGTTCACTACTTGCTCTGTGCTCCGTATGTACTCGTTTAATTCTGCGAGTTTTGAGGTAAAAACTAGCGGCTATTGGACTGAGATAGGGGACAGTAATGGCGGCTGTTTGGATGAAGGTGACTTTGACGCGTGACGAGGCGATAGGACTGTTCTAGAAGCGGACAAAGTTTGAAGGGGGAGGGGGGCAACAGAGTTCCTGTCTTGTTGAATTTTTAGGATGACAACAGATACAGTATACACCATCCTTCTTTCCCTCCAACATACCGCTATGCACATTATTACTTTGCGTATCTTGTACAAAATATATGAAGCTAAGGTGACTGATTGATTAAAACTGGTTTATTCATTTGTTTTGCAGCCAACTGGCTGAATTGCACAATATTCATTGGCAGAACATTCGGTTGGATGGACAAAATAAAACACTTGTACATGTATCTCAAAGATGACAACACTTGCTTCTAGATCAAAATATGAAGACCCTCATATATAGAGAACAATACGAGACTAGAGATACTACTGCATGTATGACTCACAGATGGTTGGTCAAACTTGTTAAGGTATGTTATACAGGTCTGGGCCTGTTCCTAAAATCCTGGACTGAACCTGTACCAAAAATGACAGCTGCTCCTTAGCTACATGTATAACTTAACATTGTTGAACTTAATTCCAACACAAGTGTTTCACAGAGATCAAATTTTCAATGAACACTGTCGCATAATGAACACAGGATAATTAATTGCCAATCACTTTAACGAACAGTAATATCTTACTATGATAACTACCAACACAGATGAACTTTCATGATAACTTAAACATGATAGACCAGACTTGTTTACGTTTATGCTAACGTCCTAAACCCATGTACCTGTACCTAAAGTTTGGTTAGCCACACATTTCTACTCAGTTCAGAACGATGTCCCACTCCGCTACCTCCCGCACTCTGTACCGGGTGCCGCCGACGGTGTAGTTCTCCTCCGCGCCGCTAGGTGGCCTGGGCGTGGTGAGCTGGCTGGGGTTGTCCGACCCACAGAACTTACCTGCAAAGACAAAGTTGACCATTTCGTAATGATATATCCTTGCTATAACGAACAAAGGAAGAAAACTAATGATATCATGTCAGAATAGGATAACGCTATCTGGGACAAGTAGAGAAATTTTCAACATGCTGTTATCATGCCCCGACTCTGTCTCTGTATTCTATAGGTCAATATGTACATAATGCTATACAAAAGAGAAACCATGTCACAGCAATGTGAAATGTAGCATTCCATTATAACATATATACATGTATTGAAGTACAGTAGTAGAAATAGTTTAAAGTTATTAAGTGTTATTTGCCATACATTGTAGCCTATGCAATTGTTGTGCAATAAACTGGACTTGAACTTACACGGGTCGCGCTCGCCCAGGCTGGCGTTACCGGAGAAGTACAGCTGGGTAACCAGGGGCCGCCTGCGCCGCGCGCTCACCCTGAAACAAATGAAGAAAAAAATAAACGGATGGATGGATGGACCGATGGATGGATGGATGGATGGATGGATGCAAGGATGGATGGATGGATGGACCGATGGATGGATGGATAGGATGGATGGATGGACCGATGGATGGATGGATGGATGGACCGATGGATGGATGGATGGATGCAAGGATGGATGGATGGATGGACGGATGGATGAATGGATGGATAGATGGATGAGAGTGAGTGAATGAATGAATGGGTGAATAGATGAGTGAATTAATGGATGTTGTAAAAACAGATTAAACCTTTGAGGTATCATGTTGGATAAATGACTGAATAAATGAATAAATGGATGGACGAACGGATGGATGGATGGGTGCATGGATGGAAGGATGAACGAACAAGCCGACCGTCCCTACCTGAAGTGCACATGTACGGGCCTGGCGTGCCACCAGCCGGACCCGTACTGCCCCGGCATGACGGTCAGGAAGCTGTACCGACCCCGGGCGTCCGTCCGCACCTTCCCGCGGCAGAAATTCGGCCGCTGCGGGTTGATCTTGTAGCTGAGAAGGGGGGTAGATTTGGGGAGGGGGGTGTAAAAAATGGGGTAGGGGTGTTGAAGAATAGTTAGAGAAAACACAATGCTTGAGACGACAAAAATACAAACAAGCAAGCAAACAACCAAGAACAAAATTTCTAAGTCCCTGTCTCAGGTCGTTCGAACTCACCATCCGGTCGGGTCGGCCTGCCACACCTCCAGCGTTGCCTTGGCAACCGGGGAACACCTGGTGTCTCTCACCTGGTGAAGGAGGGGGACAGGAGTGAGCATGAATGGGATGATCTTTCTATGCCTACGGCCTGAAAACGCTATCACAACTACCTTTACTTTCTAATACTGGTACAATCATGTACCACTGTTGTTACTATAGGTACCATGTACCACTGTTGCTACTATAGGTACCTGTACCACTGCTGTTACTATAGGTACATGTACCACTACCACTGTTGTTACTATAGGTGTATGTATGGTACACCACATGATGGTACTATACATGTACTATATAGATACACATGTACCACTGTTGGTACTATAGGTATGTTTACCACTGTTGGTACTGGTACAACCATAGACTGACCGTTCCGGTGACCAGTAGATAGGGCCCTCCGCGGCACACCACATGCTGATGCTTCACTCCCGGCAGGTAGTACGGGCCCTGCACGTCACGGGGCGTGGGGGTGCAGCCTGTTGCCATGGAAACGTAAACAAATAAGCACGTAAACAGGATGAAGCTATTCATGGTAGGTGATATTAAGGCCACACCAATTTAATTTGTTGGTTCTCGGATTCGCCTCTTCGTTTTTTTCTGATTTGCAAAAAAAAAATTGATTCTGGTCCTGAATCAACTGAAAAATGCTCATGTTTTGCCCCCCAACAGTTGAGGAAAGTCCTTTTCTTCCTACTTGTTACAGTTTTCCCATCTATCATTGCAGTGGTTTGATTAAAAGTTCAAAATTCAATGTTTAAATTTTAACCCAGCCTTTTGTGTTGACTTCATGGCTCATTTTGTAGCATTTAAGCCTATAATAGGATGCCTAGACCTGTTTTTTTATAATTTTTTTTCGCCCTGTCGCTTCATATTTTTTCTGAAAAAATCCGAGAACCAACAAATTAAAATTGGTGTGGCCTAAGGAAGGTTTAGGCTAAGGAGTGTTTGGTTGCACACACACACACACACACATACACACACACACAAACACACACACACACACACACACACACGCACACACACACACACACACAAACCCTATACAAACCGAGTACTTCCGTGCTGACGGTCCCCTCGGCCTGCCCTCCGCCCCCTTGCCGGCCCGGACCTGTCGTCATGGCAACGGTCGTCACGGCAACGGTCGTGTTGGAGCCTACTCGACACAGTAACTTTTAATTTCAGTCCAATTACTGTAATAAATACGATATGGTTCAAGCATCTTGGTAAAGGCATCCAATGCGATTTCAGGGCAGCAAAACTGGAAATATTCTGAATAAGGCAATCTTTATGATATTGACACATACTGCTTCACTTTAGCAATTTAAATCAGCATTTCATACTTTGGGCATTTAAAACTGCAGAAACAAGCCCAAAGATGAGTCCTTTATTTTCTGAGTGGTACTCTAAAATCAGACCAGGGCCCTTACAGTAACCATTTTCCGTCAGAATGTTTGCTCCATGAGGGCTCAATAGACATTGGGATAGTGTTGTTTCAACTCACTATGTAAATAAATGACTAGAATACTTTAGTATTAGCTTCGAAAAATCGGGTTTCCAAGCCCTAAAAACTGCACTGGATGCCTGAACAGTCTGAACAGTTCTAGTTAGGAGTGTCGGGTAACTTTCCACATTTGCACAATTATCTATCTTGTAAAGATGCCCTTTGACAGATATTTAATTCCCAGTCCAGTGCAGACATGGCTCGCCTGCAAAACGTCTTCAGCTACCTTCTTAAGTAACCAGGACAAGGAGCTTGTCTCCAGACGTCTCTCTAGGGCCGCTTAGACATTTCTTTGATAATCAGTAAAGAACCGACTCCGTTGCCTTAAGGGTGCAAACTTGAAACAGAAGTCAGAGTTAAGATTCCTGGAGCTAAGGACCATTAGGCCACACTGACTTAATTTTATGGATGACATCCTCTGAAGACCCCCAAACTAGTGCGCGCGGACGAATAAAAAAAATTCCGGCCCCCCAAAAAATGCTGCCAAACCACAGGAATACAAAGCTGGTGTTGTGAATTTACGGTAGAACATACTTATTAGCGACTTTGACGACATGTCGACAAGCCGGCACATGCTGGGCTTTTCCGGCATTTATGAGTCCTGAGTTCTAGAGTTCCGTGGAGCCAGGGTAAAATCAATGCGCGCGTGGCTGTCACCCATAAAATTAACTCAGTGTGGCCTTATAAGGGTGCAAACTTGAAACAGAAGTCAGGAGTAAGACTCCTGGAGCTGTTAACCATTACGGGGTGGCCTGGTCGGGTCTTAGCCTCCACCGGGCCTTCCTACGGAGGTCCGGATCCTAGATTTCGGTAAGAAAGGGAAATAGTCGGCCAGGAGAGTCAGTCCGAAAGAGGGCTGAAGTGGCAAATAAACTCTACGGTGGCGAAACTCCTAGTCTCCACCAGACCTCTTTTTGTGGGCTGAATAAATCGTAGAAATCGACCTAAAAAGGGTATTAATTGGCGAGAGAAGGTTGCCGACCAGAGAGGGTCCAATTAGCCCGCTAAAGAAGTCTGGTGGAGACTACTAAACTCCTGTCAACTATTCTCCCTTTTGGCTAAATTTTTCTTCTTTTTTTTTTTAGACACTAGTTGTGTCTGTCGGGCCGCCACCAGCAGCTGGGATGTGTTAGGGTCTGATGGAGGCTCGTGTTTAGTCTGCTAGTGTTCGGGTCGGACAACACGGGCAGCCGATTAGTCAACCAGGAAATAATAACCGCCAACGTGCCGGAACGTGCAGGGGCGGGGAGGTAAGAGCAGGTAAAATCTCAACACAAGCCTGTTCCCCGCGGCACGACTTTGATCTCAACAGAAATCTGTGGTGTAAGTAAAGTTTATGAAAGATATTTGCTTGAAAGTCAGTCAGAACTGTTAAACGTCGATTTGTGTCACTTAAGGTTAGGATTTGAACATGGGAAACCACCACACATTCCTGGCATCGCGATCGGGACCTCTGTCGACAGAGACTCCGATCGGGATTTCTACTACATTCCAATCTGTACCCTGACATAGCCTCTACCAGGCTTCGGCTGGAAAGAGAATATATTGGCCAAATAAAGAGATAACATGCCGGGGGAGTTGGTCTGCTGGAAAGTACATTTTGCCGCACAAGCGTACTCTCCAGCGGACCAACTCCCCCGGCATGTTATCTCTCTATTTAATAGCTACTCTTTCCAGCCGCCTCCCGAAGCCTGGCAGAGGCTACCTTAACACATACATACATATCAATACAATAATAAACTAAAACTTGATCGGAACTGCCTGAAGACAGCGGAAGTTGTAGCATGTCTGACCTGTTTGAGCTGAGACGTCTTGAAGACGGAAGGAGCCGGCGATAAGGAGGAAGCTAAGAAGCGCGAACATGTCTGCAGCTGAGACCGGCCGGTAAGACGTCTGGGAAGGAACTCAGGGACTTAAGAAACCCCGCGGAGGCCCCCCCGTTACTTCGGGGAGTCTCAAGGAGCCGGTTGGCCGGTCTCCAAGACTGCGGGGTCCTTAAAGTTTGATGAGATTAACAAGGAAGGTTAACCGGCATCTGGGACGTCTTAACCTCACTTAACTCTGCAGCGGCGCGGAATTAGGCTGGAACACACGCCGTGGGCTGCTGCAAAGAATAGTAGAAATTTGCCGATCCCAAAATCCCACAGAGAAATGTAACACTGTATGTTTACAAGAATTAAACCCATTCAGTACTTAAAGATGATGAAATGACTTGGAAACAGGAATGGGGCTGGACAATCGTCTTCAATCACGGGACAACAAATCAACGCGGAGTTTTGATATCATTTAAAGAAAATATCAACTTTACCATCAATTATTCTATGAAAGATGATGATGGGCGATTCTTGATACTAGACCTATCTGTAAATGATCTGCATTTTTGTATTTGTAATCTGTATGCACCAAACACAGATGACCCTAATTTTTTTGATAACATAGAAAAAAAATTGATAGTTAACCTGAAATTAAATCACAGTAATTTTATTATCGTTGGAGACTTCAACACGGTACAGAATGCGACTTTGGATAGAGCCGGACAAAACCCAGTAATATACCACCCAAATGCACAACGAAAAATAAACGAACTGATGTTTGCTTTAGACTTGGTAGATATTTGACTTGGTGGAGGTTTACTTGGCGAAGAGGAAGGCAAGCGAGCCGTCTGGATTATTTCTTAATATCTTTTTCACTTCTGGTGGATATTTCAAATATAAAAATTTTAGACAGACTCAAATCCGATCATAAATTTATTTCACTTGATATTCAAAACATAAGGCGCACGCGTGGAAAAAATTACTGGAAGTTGAATCAAACACTATTAAAGAAAATGAACTTTCGGAAGAAAACTGAAAAATTTATAGGAGTTTTTTCGATTTAATGTAGGCACGACTGACCCGTTAACGGTTTGGGACGCCTTCAAGTGTTGTTTTAGATGACATTGCATCAAATTTGCCTCTGCGAAACGAAAAGCTTTTATCTCAAAAGAAAATGATCTTCAAAAACGGATAGACCAGCTAACCGTGATAATAGATGAGACTGATTTGCCGTCACAATCTGTTCTTGACGAACTTAGTGTACTGCAGAGTGAATTAGAAGAATTATATGAACAGAAAACGGACCAGCTGGTATATAAACAAAGAGCTGATTGGATGGAATTTGCCGACAGGTGTACCAAACAATTCCCTGATCTTGGTCGACGAAATTGTTGTAAGAAAAATGTTATGAATTTAAATACATCTGACGGGGAAAATATTTAGGAGCCCTCGCGTGTTATGGAAGAAATTAGAACTTTTTTTTATCATTCTCTTTACTCATTTAAAAACCCTCCTGAAGATCTTGATGATACAAATTCTGATCTCTTCTGGATAATTATGTTCTTTTAAATACTGAACAAAAAAATTCCCGTGAAGGACTAATTACAGAAAGGGAGCTGTGGGAAGCGATTAGTAGTTTTAAAGATGGCAAAGGCCCAGGTCTGGATGGGATCCCGATTGAAGTATATAATTTTTTTTTCATCCCATGTTACACTGTTTTAATTACGCATATGAAAATGGTAATTTGTCAGAATCACAGAGGGAAGGACTAATCACTCTTCTATTAAAACAAGATGGCGACGGTCAGTATAAGGACCCGACAATACTTAACAACTGGAGACCCCCTATCGCTGTTGTGTTATGATGTACACATTCTATCAAAAGTAATCTCACTCAGGATGAAAAAGGTTATTGGGAGTCTAATAAATAAAGATCAAAGTGGATTCTTACAAAATAGATTTATTGGCGAAAACATCTCCCAAATTCTTGAATTTTTCAATACTATGAAAATGAAAGATTACCAGGTATGATTTTCATAGCGGATTTTGAAAAGGCTTTTGATAAGCTTCGATGGGATTTCATGTTTAAGACTTTAGATTTTTATGGTTTTGGAAAATCATTTATTAGCTGTTCTCTATAAAGACATTACAAGTAGAGTGATAAACTATGGTTATATTTCAGCCCCTCTTTCCCTATTGCGTGGAGTTCGTCAAGGTTGCCCGCTTTCGCCGTACCTCTTTATATTATGTGTCGAACTCCTGGCCACGAAAATTAGATCAAACAACACAATAGAGGGATTAACGATGCATGGAGTTGAAATTAAGGTATCCCAATTTGCAGACGACTCAAATTTTCCATTGCAGCCGACATTACCATCTATCTTTGCCCTAACAAATGACTTTAAAATTATTCAAAAATTTCTGGATTGGAACCAAACTNGAAAATTGTGTATAACTTGTATGAATATGGTGGACTTAAACTTATTAATTTAGAAGCTTTTGATTTATCGCTTAAGGCAGCATGGATACCTAGATTATATTTAAACGACAAGTGGTTCTGTAGAGAGTTGTTGAATTATAATTTACTCTTTAGCTATAGTATTTTCCCATTCATCCAACTTACTGAAGCTCATTTTCATAATGTTATCCCTAGACATGCTTTTCTGAGTACTTTTTTTGAAGAGGTAATGTTAGCTTGGCTGAAGGCTCAGCACAAACCTCCTGATAACAGATGTGATGTACTGAGACAATTGCTGTGGTTTAATTCAAATATACTTATTAATGGTTTACCCTTTTTTGGAAGACCTTCAGCCAAAGGAAAATACTCTTTATTAATGACTTATTGGACATGGATGGATATTTTTTATCATATAAAGCTTTCACTGAGAAATATGGAAGATTCTGTAATGAGCTTATGTATTTACAGTTGTTATCAAGTATTCCTCAGGAATGGAAACAGATGATTTATGGTAATCAACATTGTGTAACTGTTCTTATGCCTGGTATAAGATATTCAAAGTGGT
>NW_017804112.1:17809-19199 GCF_001625305.1 Branchiostoma belcheri
TTATATGAACAGAAAACGGACCAGCTGGTATATAAACAAAGAGCTGATTGGATGGAATTTGCCGACAGGTGTACCAAACAATTCCCTGATCTTGGTCGACGAAATTGTTGTAAGAAAAATGTTATGAATTTAAATACATCTGACGGGGAAAATATTCAGGTGCCCTCGCGTGTTATGATAGAAATTAGAACTTCTTATCATTCCCTTTACTCCTTTAAAAACCCTCCTGAAGATCTTGATGATACAAATTGTGATCCCTTCTTTCCAAAGGATAATTATGTTCTTCTAAATACTGCTACTGTTGGAAGCTCGTATGGAGAAAACCGAGAAGAAAACACAGGAACTTGAAAAGATGCAGCGTGCTTCCACCAAGCAGATGCAACAAGTCACTCAAAAGTTGACGACTACCGACGAAGCAGTGGAAGAACTCCAGCAAAAATGTAACAAGCTAGAGAGATTCTCGCGCCAAAACAACATTCGGGTCATTGGTCGGACAGTATCGAAAGGAGAGAACTGTTTCTCTACAGTGGAGAACATTTTGAAGGAAAAATTCGGCCTTGAAAATGTCAAGATCGAACGCGCACACCCCGATGGCCCGAAAAAGAAAGATGGTGACGGAATAGTTGTGTAGTTACTGGGATAAAGTGAACATTATGAAACTCGCGCGTACAAAGCTACAAGACGAGCCTTTCTACTTCACGGACGACCTTACAGTGACAGTGACTTGAATGAAAAACGGAGGTGGAGAGAGAAGGTTTCTCAGGCCTATGAGAAAGGAGTAAGGTACAGATTCTACAATGGTCGCTGGCGTGATGAACGGGGTCAAGCTTTAAACTTTGACTAGAGACTTATTATGATATGTGTGTTTTACTAAGATGATATATGTCACAAAACGAATTTGTTATGGCTCTATGATATTGAGTAATATGTACGGGGCTAGCTGCGAAACTTTGTTTTGGCGACACATGAATGACCGTGAAGCTTCGTCAAGTTATCTTTTTGTGTTCTTATTTGTGGAACGTCCTTTGTTTATTTCTGCTGTTCTGATTATTTTTTGCAAACCTACAAATATGTCTGATGATTTGCATATGTATAAGGTATTTTGGATGCGCAGCTGTTCTTGTAACTTAACAAATATGTCTGGTGGTTTGCATATGTATGGGATATATAAATGCATTACACTTGGTTTGATATGGTAATATGGTGAACAAAAAAGGATTTTCTTTTGCCAGCTTCAATTGTAGAGGTTTGGCAAGTAACTCAAAAAGAAGAGATATTTTCACTTTTTTGAAAGACAAACCACACTCAATTATTTGCTTACAAGAAACCCACTCAATAATTGATGATGAAAAACAATGGTACGACAGAGTGGGTAGTCAGATTGTAATTT
>NW_017804112.1:19219-24555 GCF_001625305.1 Branchiostoma belcheri
GCAAATCAAAATTGATAGTTTGAGTTCTCCTCCCCTCTATAATGTTAGAAGAATTAAAACAAAAAGAGATGGAACTTGAAACTGTTTACGAGGAAAAAAGACAAAAAAATATGTTGCACTCTCGTGCTAAATGGATGCAGTTAGGTGAAAAACCGACTAAACATTTCTTTAACCTGCTAAATCGAAACAAAACTAAAAAATGTTTCTAAGATTGTTCTGCAGGATGGAAAAGATATATATGATCCTTCTGACATTTTATGTGAAGAGGTGAAATTTTATTCTTCCTTGTATTCCTTTGAAGAAGTCTTAAAACCTATAAAAGAAGAGCTGCCTTATAGGGATTTTTTTGTAGAAGGGAATATCCCTACTTTAACAAAACAACAGTCTGAAGTATGTGAAGGGCTAGTTAATGGTAGAGAACTTTGGGAAGCAATTTCAACATTTAAGTATGGTAAATACCCAGGTGCTGATGGGATTACGATTGAAGTTTACAAGGAATTTTTTAATTTATTGAAACAGCCTATGTTGGATTGTTATAATACTGTGTATGATTTAGGACAACTTTTAGATACACAAAAGGAGGGTGTAATTTCATTACTTTTGAAACAAGACTCATCTGGAAAAGATAAAAATCCAGTATTTTTAAGTAATTGGCGACCACTGACCTTATTACCATGTGATAAAAGAATTTTGTCAAAATGCATCGCACTAAGGATGACAAAAATAATACACAAGCTTATACATATGGACCAGACTGGTTTTTTGTCTGGGAGATCTATTAGTGACAATATAAGGAAAGTTTTAGAAATCATTGAATATTGTGAAAAAGAAATATTGAAGGTCTAATATTTATTACTGATTTTGAAAAGGCGTTCGATAAAAATTAGAATTGAGTTTGTGATAGAGGTATTGAATATTTTTGGCTTTGGCGAATCCTTAGTGCGTTGGATTTCCATTATGTATACCAATATAACAAGCAGAATTAGTAATTTAGGTTTATTGTCTGAACCATTTAGGCTTTACAGGGGGTTAAGACAAGGTTGTCCTTTGTCACCTTATTTGTTCATTTTAGCAGTAGAACTGTTGGCAATTAGAATCAGGGCAAATGTCAGTATTGAAGGTCTAGAGTGTAGAGGCGTAAAAAGCAAATTATCGCAATTTGCCGACGATACAAATTTTACTCTTAGGTCTTCTTAAAGTACTTTGTGTATTGATTTAAAAAAACTTTTCCACAATTTCTGGTTTGATTCCAAATGTTGACAAATGCATAATTCTAAGATTGGGGCCACTAAAAGAAACGGATTTTCAATTACCTTGTACTTTTCCTGTCAAATGGTCAGATGGATCTGTTGATCTATTGGGAATACATATTCCCAAATATATGAAAACACTTATGGAAGATAATTATAATAGAAAGTTACAGAAAGTAGATAAGATATTGCAACCCTGGAAAGGAAAGACTTTAACTTTGTTGGGAAAAGTAACATTGATAAATACTTTGATTGTTTCCCAAGTTATATACCTTTTTATGTCTCTGCCATCCCCTGACAAGGTTTTTTTCCAAATGTATGAAAAAAAAGTCTTTAGATTTCTCTGGTCAGGTGGTCCAGAACGGGTGAAAAGGAAAATTGTGTATAACTTGTATGAATATGGTGGACTTAAACTTATTAATTTAGAAGCTTTTGATTTATCGCTTAAGGCAGCATGGATACCTAGATTATATTCAAACGACAAGTGGTTCTGTAGAGAGTTGTTGAATTATAACTTACTCTTTAGCTATAGTATTTTCCCATCCATCCAACTTACTGAAGCTCATTTTCATAATGTTATCCCTAGACATGCTTTTCTGAGTACTTTTTTTGAAGAGGTAATGTTAGCTTGGCTGAAGGCTCTGCACAAACCTCCTGATAACAGATGTGATGTACTGAGACAATTGCTGTGGTTTAATTCAAATATACTTATTAATGGTTTACCCTTTTTTTGGAAGACCTTCAGCCAAAGGAAAATACTATTTATTAATGACTTATTGGACATGGATGGATATTTTTTTATCATATACAGCTTTTACTGAGAAATATGGAAGATTCTGTAATGAGCTTATGTATTTACAGTTGTTATCAAGTATTCCTCAGGAATGGAAACAGATGATTTATGGTAATCAACATTGTGTAACTGTTCTTATGCCTGGTATAAGATATTCAAAGTGGTTAAAAGGTGCGAAGATCAATAAGGAATTATATAGATTTCATTTGGTAGCAAGAAACTTTGTTGATTTCTATTTTAAAACCCAGGAATATTGGATAGATCTTTTTAACATACAAATACAATGGGATTTGTACTACAGTTTAATTTATAAAACAACTATTGATTCTTATATAAGAGTATTTCAGTATAAATTGTTACATAACTTTCTTGCTCTCAAAAATACGTTATATAGATGGAACTTAGCAGAGGACTCATTATGTTCTTATTGTAATTTGGAAGAGGAGACACCTTTACATATTTTTTGCCATTGTACCTCTCTTGTGGGGTTTCTGGGGGATGTGGAGTTTTGGATAAAACAACATGTTGATACAGAAATTAAGCTCACACCCAGAATTATCATATTAGGCATATCAGTTAATCATCCTATTGTCCTTAATATATTGTTATTGATATCAAAGCTCTATATATATATAAACAGACAGTTTAAGTTGGTCACGATTAAGGGCTTTACATGTTATGTTAAATACTATCATAGACTAGAATATGTGATAGCACAAAACTGTGGGAAAATGGATAAACATATGTTGAAATGGGGTCCACTATATGGTAAATTGTTAGACTGATGTATTGTTTGCAAATGTCTCTTGGTATTTATTTTCTTGTATGTGAACATGTCCTTTGTCTTTATTCTTTGAAATTACAATAAAGATTATTTGGAGAAAAAAAATACTGAACAGAAAAATTCCTGTGAAGGACTAATTACAGAAAAGGAGCTGTGGGAAGCGATTAGTAGCTTTAAAGATGGCAAAAGCCCAGGTCTGGATGGAATCCCGATTGAAGTATATAAGACTTTTTTTCTAATTTAAAGCATCGCATGTTACACTGTTTTAATTACTCATATGAAAATGGTAATTTGTCAGAATCACAGAGGGAAGGACTGATCACTCTTCTATTAAAACAAGATGGCGACGATCAGTATAAGGACCCGACAATACTTAACAACTGGAGACCCGTATCGCTGTTGTGTTGCGATGTACGCATACTATCAAAAGTAATCTCACTCAGGATGAAAAAGGTTATCGGGAGTCTAATAAATAAAGATCAAAGCGGATTCTTACAAAATAGATTTATTGGCGAAAACATCTCCCAAATTCTTGAAATTATTCAATACTATGAAAATGAAAGATTACCAGGCATTATTTTCATAGCGGATTTTGAAAAGGCTTTCAAAAAGCTTCGATGGGATTTCATGCTTAAGACTTAAGATTTTTATGGTTTTGGAAAATCATTTACTAGCTGGGTTTCTGTTCTCTATAAAGACATTACAAGTAGAGTGATAAACAATGGTTATATTTCAGCCCCCTTTTCCCTATTGCGTGGAGTTCGTCAAGGTTGCCCGCTCTCGCCGTATCTCTTTATATTATGTGTTGAACTCCTGGCCACGAAAATTAGATCAAACAACACAATAGAGGGATTAACGATGCATGGAGTTGAAATTAAGGTATCCCAATTTTCAGACTACTAAAATTTTCCATTGCAGCCGACATTACCATCTCTCTTTGCCTTAACAAATGACTTCAATAATTATTCAAAAATTTCTCGATTGGTACCAAACTACAAAAAAGGAAAATACTAAGAATAGGAACTTTAAGGAATACTAACTTTACCTTGCCATGCAATCTCCATATCATATGGACAGATGGACCGGTAAAATGCTCGGAGTTGGGATCACTGGAGACATAAATAAACTTACAGACAATTATCAAGATAGGTTAACTAAAATTGATAGAACCCTCCAGCCTTGGAAAATGATACCCATGACACTTTATGGTAAGATCACCCTCATTATTACCCTTGTGGTCTCGCAATTTACCCACTTATTTTTGTCTCTACCATCCCCCGGAAAAACATTTTTTCAAACATATGAGCAAATAATTTTTAAATTCATATGGAATGGTAAACCGGAAAAAATTAATCCTAAAATCCTTTATAATATGTATGACAAAGGAGGTTTAGGACTAATACATTTACCTACATTTGACCTTACTCGTAAGGCTTCTTGGGTTCCAAGAATGTTCTCCCAGGATGACTCAAGTCGTAAATCCTTCTTAGATACATAGTCCGGGATATTTAGTAGACATTTGTACCCGTTTTTACAACTGTCTTTGGGGAAAGATAGCGCAACTTTCATGTCACCTTTTTGTTCTCTGAGTGATACACTTTGTAAAAAGATATCCACTGATCACATGAATAATGTTTTTAATAGGCTACTTGTCTCTCCTAATCCCTTTTTTAAAGATGTTCTTAAAGCATGGCTTTCTTTCCAATTTAAACCTCCCGAAACCTTACAAGAGATACAATCACAACTCTTATGGTGCAACTCAAGTATTGTGATTGAAAATACGTCTATTATATGGGAAAAACCTCTTAAACATGGAATCTTCTTCATTAATGACCTTTTGGATACTAATGGACGGTTTTTATCTTACAATAGGCTTCTTGCTAAATTCGGTACAGCATTTGATAAGCTAGAGTACAATCAGATATTATCGGCAATACCGCGAAACTGGAAAAAAAGCTGTTAGATAAGACACCAGTAATAGGCCCTATTTTACCTCATATAGCAAATTACTTATGGTTGAAGGCAACTAAAATAAACATGCCGTGACTATATGCCCGAAACTAAGAATTTTTCAATACAAAATGTTGCACAAATTGTTAGCCACAAAGAAAATGTTACACATTTGGAAAATTCTAAATAGCCCTAATTGTACACACTGTGAGGAAGTAGAGACCATTAGGCACTTATTCTGGGACTGCCCGAGAGTTGTTACATTTTGGACTGATGTAGAAATATGGTTTAAAACAACAGTAAATAAAACCTTACATCTGGACTTCCAGACAATTATTTTAGGTGACATATCTGAAAATTGTAATGTAATCGAGAATTTGTTAATTCAAGTGGCCAAACATTATATCTTCATACAGAGAGACAAAAACTAGTTGTAAATCATTACATTTCGTATGTAAAGAGATATTACAAGACAGAATATATGATAGCAGAGAGAAGAAACAAATTAGATATTCATTTTCGTAAATGGGAGGCTTTCCCATTAAACATTGTTAATTAG
>NW_017804112.1:24575-25596 GCF_001625305.1 Branchiostoma belcheri
AAATTATGCAAATGAGGTCCTGATTTGAATAAATTATGTTTAATGATGTTCACCTCTAATTTAACTTTACAAATACCACAAGTATGAAATTCCAGGCAGTTATCATTACATAATTATAAAATTTTCTCATTAATTATGCAAATTAAGTTCTTTTTAACATAATCAATATCTTCCTGTGTTTCTCTCGTTGTCAATTACCAATGTCACAAGCTTCAATTGTCCTATCATGGAATGCAGCTGATTTATAGAATTTCCCCATAAATTATGCAAATTACATCCATATTTGCATAATTGTCACATAATCATATTAAGCATCACGTAAGCTACCTACATACCAAAAATCACGACGATCCGTCAACCGGTTCTTGAGTTATCCCCTTTTGAATATTTTCAAGAATTTATCCCTGCAGTTCCAGAGCAAGCCTCTAGGGGGCCTAAACTCACGCCACTTCTTTCCCAGCACAAGAGCTACCTACCATCCAAATTTCAATACCATAGCATGTCTAGATCATGAGATATCAAAACCGGAAGTTCAGCTGCAGTACCATAATAAGCCGCTAGGGGGTCCAAAATCTAATCATTTTGAGGTCTCATCAAGACCTACCCACCTACCAAGTATCAAGACAATCCATCAAGGCCTTCTCAAGTTATCGTGTTTACAGACAGACACACACACACACAAACACACACATACACGAACGCCCCTGAAAACATAACCTTCTTGGCGAAGGTAATTATCAAGATAGGTTAACTAAAATTGATAGAACCCTCCAGCCTTGGAAAATGATACCCATGACACTTTATGGTAAGATCACCCTCATTATTAATACCCTTGTGGTCTCGCAATTTACCCACTTATTTTTGTCTCTACCATCCCCCGGAAAAACATTTTTTCAAACATATGAGCAAATAATTTTTAAATTCATATGGAATGGTAAACCGGAAAAAATTAAACGTAAAATCCTTTATAATATGTATGACAAAGGAGGTTTAGGACTAATACATTTACCTACATTTGACC
>NW_017804112.1:25616-41030 GCF_001625305.1 Branchiostoma belcheri
TATATATTATATATATATATTATTGACTTTGGTTGTTATTATTTCAAGTTTCATCTTACTGTATATTCACATTGTTCTGTCATCTGTATTATAGTAGATCAAGTACTATTATTTCGAAGTTTTTTCCCTGCTGTTATCCTTGTTTTATGTCGATTGTATTTTTGGATCCGTGGATTATTTCTCTGTTACCATTACGTTATTACTTATGCTTTGTTCATGTCTTGTCTGTACATGTTTTTGTACTTCGAAATACTAATAAAAAAATAATAAAAAAAAGAATAGTAGAAATTTGCCGATCCCAAAATCCCACAGAGAAATTTAACACTGAGGACGTATGAAACACTAGTACTGCACACTTCTGAGACAGAAAAACACACATGCAGACAGACAGAGACAGACACACCCATACTTAGATACACAGACAGACAAACCAGAAAATATTTCACTCTTTTGGGTTGATGTAATGAGAAGCTGTGACAGAATAATTATTTCAGCGCACATATATTCATGCTTGGGTCATTTCCTAATACTAGCAGTGGAATATACTTAATAATAGTTTTGGCGCCAAAATGAGTCCTTGATTAGATCAGCTGTGTGGTGCAGGTGGCGTTACCAGCTGTGCGATGCAGGTGGTGTTACACATGATGCATCGCGCCATGGAAGAACACGACAGCATATATATATATAGCAGCAGTTTGACATTGGACAGCTCGGGGGAAGGAACGCCGAGAAGGAACTGCTCGAAAATTCGCGGGGCAGCGCAACGCCACGTTTTGGAGGTGAGCGCTATTTTACGTTGTTTCTTGTATTTTTGTGCCTTGTTTGTTCCGAGGTTCAGTGCAAATTTGCGATACTTTATTTGTAGAATACTGTAGTTTGTAGAATACTGTGAGAGAAATATTCAGTCGGCCTCCTAGTGTAGGAAATACACCACGAACACGTCTTCCGACGGTATTAGCTATTTCATGTGCATGTTTTGTGCACAGTTTTAAGCAATGGACATGTTATGGACTTCCTGTTTTTTTCTTTTCAAAGGTACACACTTCACATCGACAAACACCTAGAGGAGCTTACGGCAGTCTTCTACAAGGCAGAGAAAGATGCACAAGGTGAGTGCATTGTACTTTTCCTTGTCTTACTGATGGCGGACGCGCCGCATACATTATGAGAATTGTGCTTATGTGAATCCGCTGCTCATAAAACATAATAGAAATGTAAACATAAAGATGACATAAGCGTTACATTAACTATAGCGTTAATGTGATTGGTCAAATCTTCCGGAGTGATGAATATAGTTGAACACGATATCAAAGATACGGCAGTTTGTAGAGTATGGGAGGGAGGGGCTACCAGTAAGAAGTAAAGTGCATAATATGGCATATGAATAGGTGATGTTTGATATGTAAAATGTTCTGACTGTATTGCCCTACAGAGGAAGTTGAGATGGATCTGGATGCGGGTGTGACAGTCAGGGCCGGACAGCCTGTACGCCTCATGGCTTACTTCAAGGTGGGGCAAAATCTTCTAGGTTTACAGATTTATAGATTTTGTGCTAAGTTTGCAAAACTGCACCTTCAGAAACAATTCTTAGTCTGACTGATCTTTGGGCTAGATTGGCTTGTCTAAAAAAGTTCCTTTCTGCTCTATACAGAGGATAGGGTGGTGCCAATCTTCCATTCTCTAGCCCCCTGGCCACACAGCTGTGCAAGCACCACAAAGGGGGCTACACTAACAATTTCCATATCCATTGTGCTCACAAATGTACAGATTGAAGAGACCTAATCCACTGTTATCTAGACCAATATTTTTTACGTTTTAAGTAGAGCTAAGATAGTGAAATATACGATAGTCTATATTTGTATGTAAGGCCACACCAAGTAAATTTTATGGATGACGTCCTTTAGAGACCCTAAATCTAATGCGAGGGGGCGAAAAAAACAAGAAGGGCCCTAAAAAACAAGATGCCTAGATTAGAAATATACTAAGAGACGACAAATGTTAGGACACAAATTGAATGAGGTGACACAGTGTAACAAGCAAGAAGTCTTTCATTCACCATCAAAATAGCAATAAATCAGGTGGAACAGCAGTTGTCGTCCTGTCCTGTTTCTTTCATCACATTTTGCTCTTTACCCATTTCGCGTTACGGGTTTAACGTCAATCTGACGACTTGCAGCACCGTCGTGACTTTGGTCATAGTTACAGGAAGCGTAATTTCTTGTTTTTTTTTCTAGGAACAGGCCAAAATCAATGCGCGCGCGGACGTCATCCATAAAATTTACTTGGTGTGGCCTAACATATTATTCCATTTCTAAGTTCTAAATTTTCACAGTTTAAGTGCCGGACACAGCGTATGCTAAACAGTACACTACCTTATTGTGTACATATGCTGAATGACAGTCAATGTTATAGCTGAACTATAAGACTTGATGGTAGTGATTTTATAGGATTTATGACTTGTTTTAATTGTAATGTACAATGTAAGAGACAGAAGATGCCAGCCAGCTCCGACGGACCAATCAGAATGCCGTGCAGCAGGCCAAGAAGGAGGCAGAGATACTTTGTCACATTACAGTTTAGACTATCATTTCTTTGCAGGCAGGCATAGTACTTATGTATTAAGTCTGTTGATACCAGATGTTACCAAAACAAAAGGACAATGTAGTTCAGCTAATATTAACTTTGCCTGCAGATGGAGACACGTAGCACAGAGCTGCTCTCAGACTGGGAGAACAACAAGCCTGTAGAAGTAGGCCCAGCCCGGCCCAGCCAGCGAGTGCCCAAGTGAAGCGGAAACCAGCCAGGTAACACAACTGAGAAGTATAAAGAACAAGGGGCAGGTTGCGGAAAATAGCTATACAGGCTACTTACTTATCTATTCATCAATTCCTATTCAAACTGCATATTTATTAACCCTTGTCCTGCTGTGCGCAACATATGTTGCGCGGCACATTCAGTACCATCTATATAACACCCTGCATAGGTACGATTTGGGGGTACTTCTCGTGCAACGGATTACACCGCTGCGAAACGCAACGAATGCGGAAGTAACTATGCCACTGCAGGGCAAAAAAAAATTGTTTTTTTTTTACTCTAATTAAGACATGAAAATATTGAAAAATATTGTGCCAGGAATGCCAGCAGGACAAGGGTTAAGACAAGGCAAGGCTTACAGGGAGAGGGGTAGGCAATGGAAAAGATAGAAGGATAATATCAGAAAATGGACGACGAATAAAAAAATATGTATATTTACAGTGTTTCCTTCCAGAGATGAAAGACTTACGGAAAGGCGGAGTGAAATGTAAGGCACGAGTCAGAAGACAGTCGCTGGACAACATGCAGACGCAGCTGAAGAACATACCGTCTAGCCTGCGCCAGCACAGCAGCTACGACAACATCGCACGCGTCGTCAAGAGCTACCGTCTAGCCTGCGCCAGCACAGCAGCTACGACAACGTCTCACGCGTCGTCAAGAGCTACCAGAAGGTAAACAAACACAAGAACACAACATTACAGCATGTTACACGTCATTGAAAAAGATGACATTAGTAGTTAGTAGTGCTGTTTCACAAAAGCACCACCAGTGTACAAAATACTTTTTTGAGCAAAAATTAGGTTGCCCATCAGAATTTTAGGTTGCCCCTCCTATAAATTACTGCTTTCCTCAAATTAAGTAATGTTACATACATAAGCCTTTGACAATATTTCTAATAGCCTTTATTTAACTGATACTAGTAATAGCCATTAATATCTAAAATTAAAAAGCATCTGCCGGATACAGTGGTGCAAGCGATATGAGGACGACCCCCTATCTGCAGGGAGCGGGAGGTACTAACAACGATTCTCCCAGAGTGAGACCCAACAGCCAGACCCATTCGACAAACATCGCGTAAAAATTTTACCAGCTACAGAATTCAGGTGGTTTATATTTAACATATAAGTTATATTATGATTTAAACTATTAGGGAAAACTAAATTCTGTAGTTGCCTTTTTTTTTCAAAACTTGACGCACCAGGTCCCGGCACCGGAAGGAACAACGGGCGTAAGTTTTAATTTTCCTGTGTAAAATTGTTGACGATATGGTGCACCGTACTGTTGGCGTGTAGTGTTGTATTCGGGTATGTAATATTGCTAATAATGGAGCATTCATGCGTTGGTTAATTGTTTTGTTCGTTTTGTTTTCTTCAGTCGGAGGTGGACGAGGAGTACCGAGCTCAGGGGCAGGAGGAAGTAACGGAAACGCCCGTAAGTTTTAATGTTCATGTCACATTTGTACGCGTATGGTGCAGGACCGTATTTTTGGTGTGTAGTGTTATATTCGGGGATGTAATATTGCTGATAATGAGAAGAGAAGAGAGAGAAATATTGTCACAAGGCATGCTTTCATGCCAATGTTTCACATTTGCTGCTGCTGCTGATGAGTTTGCATTGTGCAGGAAAAATTTTGTAAGATCCAGATAAAGTTTTGTTATCTCTACCCTAGAACCAGCAGATCTGGCTGGGCGGCCTGTTTGTCCCAGAGGCATTCATCACAGCGACGCGTCAGTACGTGTCTCAGGCCAACAGCTGGTCTCTGGAGGAGCTCACCATGGAGGTGCACATCTCTGATGGCAGCGGGAAAGACATTCCCCGGGATGGCGGGACATTCATGGTCAACACCATGGAGGTGTACATCTCGGACGGCAGCGGGAAGGACATACCCCGGGATGGCGGGACATTCATGGTCACGACGACGCGTCAGTACGTGTCTCGGGCCAACAGCTGGTCCCTGGAGGAGCTCACCATGGAGGTGCACATCTCCGACGGCAGTGGGAAGGACATACAAAGGGATGGTGGGACATTCATGGTCACAGGTCAGTCTACGCACTTGTATCTTTGTGCCTTGTTTGTTCCGAGGTTCAGTGCAAATTTGCGATACTTTGTAGAATACTGTAGTTTGTAGAATACTGTGAGAGAAATATTCAGTCGGCCTCCTAGTGTAGGAAATACACCACGAACACGTCTTCCGACGGTATTAGCTATTTCATGTGCATGCTTTCGGCCGGATTGATGTGCAACTGTTACTAATTGCAGGGACTGCGCTAATGCCGACCAGTCGCGTTGTCCTGATACACCGCGAATGTGCGAGTGTTCTCTGTAGACAGTCCCTGGAGCACATTCCAGGAGCCAAACCAAAATACGTTCATGAACCGAGTCCAAAAAACCGAAACGTGAAAATCGGATGATCGGACCTGATGTACATTTCTCTTTCTGTAGATTGTACACACATATTTAGATAATCTGGCCATGGCAGATAAAAAAAAGTAAACCTGAATCATACTACATTAGCGTAAATGCATGTTTATGCGTTCAAAACAAGACAAGGAATTGTTTCCCGGTATTAATTTCTTGAAACACGGCGCTGAATATTGACGCAAAAATATTTCGGGCATCGCGCGCCCTTCCCCGTTGTTTAGACTGTATGCAAATCCCGCGTCACGTGTCGGCATTTCGCATCTCTGATTGGTTGTTGCGTCTTAAGATGACTGAGCCGACGCGCGTTTAAACAATTTTTCTTTGTTCGATTTATCACACTTCACAGAGAATTGTCGCCAATGGCTACTTCTTTTTGTTGCAATATATAATACTTCACGGAGAATTGTCACCTATGGCTTCTTGTTGGTCATTAGAAGTAAAGGAAACAACGCTGAAAAGTCAACATTATGGAGGAGTATTTTTGACGATAATATATTAGTCAGATTGACATTTTCCTCTCTTTTCATCAACATGTCTTCCTGCTGTATTTTATTTATTACTTAATTGAAATGTCAGGAAAAGGATGAACAATTTGAGCAATCCGCATCCAAAAATCCAGGTACTGCTCACTGTCACCGTGACACAGTCCCGGGAGGCAACGGCGACACCATGCCAAACCTGGCAAAGTTGGCAGCTGCCATGGCTGTTCTGCCAGTGTCAACAACAGGTATGTCGCTGAATACACATTTCTGGCTTGTGACTGTCAAAATTTGATTTCTGCGTTTCTACTAACTGGTAAAATGAGTGCAGTGTGATACACTTTCATTGTTGCAAATATATCAAGGACATTAGGTAATTGTTGTTGATAATCTATTCTTATTGTTTTTATGACATTTGACATACTCTTTCAGATTGAGAGAGGGTTCTCCACCATGAAGAGATTGAAGACCCCCCCCCCCCCTGAGAAACCGAAGGAGGAGACACTGAACAACCTCCTCATGCATGGAGGGTCCCCCAGCTGAGGAGTTCAACTTCAACGCAGCCTGATACAGCTGGGGGAGGATGGCAAAGAGGAGATCTCGAGGTGAGTACCGTGATCGAGAGTTACTCTTGGGACGCATGAGTACAGGTGTATTGACTTTCACATGTACACTTTGGATATGTTTATCATCTGCCGGTACAGACGACTTCATGGTCGCATCCTTCACTTTTTAAACCTGTTAATGTGGTGGCTTCTCTTACAACCAAGCAGAAGTTGTGAAATATAATAACGCCTCACTTTCTCCGTGTTTTTCTGCAGAGTCGTCCCTGACCCCGTCCCCCTGGACCACAGCCGCCAGGTTTGTTGACGAGCAACCTGCGACTGAATCTATAAACCCAATGTTATATGTGTCTGTCATGTTGTGAGGCGACCCTATTTAAGGAGACTACCTTTCCAAGGTGGCCACTTTCCTTTGGTCCAATGGGTGGCCGGTTTGGACAGGTTTGGCTGTATTTTGAACTTACAACAAAGGGCAGGGTGTTTGATGATCTTTGTTGATATTAGTTCTCTATTGCAAAAAAATAAGGCTGTTAACTATCCCACTTACAGAACCACGAAGGACGATGAATATGTCGTCAACGAACAGGGGACGCAGAGGGGTCGACCCCAGCTGAAGAGCAAGGGTTACACTTACACCTTAAGACCAGCACCAGCACTAGCACCAGCACCAGCCTTCAGCACCAGCCTTCTGCACCAGCCTCCAGCACTAGCACCAGCACCAGCCTTCAGCACCAGCCACCAGCCTTCTGCACCAGCCTCCAGCCACCAGCACCAGCAAAAGAGGTAATTCATATTTATATATTATATTATATTATATTATATTATATAATGAAATATTATATTTAGAGAACCTCCCATTCAAAATCCTGGCTACAGACACGCATTTCATCACCCTCAGCAAGATAGGTTAATGAAAACGGCTAGGATGCCAGTGTGCATGGAACTCTAAATGAGGTTTGGCACGAAGACGAAGAAGACTCTTGATCTGTTTGTGTACTAAATCTATAAGAATGTCGCTCGGCTGCAGAAGCACTTCAAGAAGATGTTTGCCGATGAACGTTTTGTTGGTGTTTCCAGATTCTACTTTGTTGGAGACGAGGACCTGTTAGAGATCATCGGGAACAGGAAGAACGTCGCTCGGCTCCAGAACACTTCAAGAAGATGTTTGCCGGCGTGGACTCCATCGTGCTGAACGAGGACGCAACTCTGGTCAAGGGGCTGTCTTCCAAGGAAGGCCAGGAACTAAGTCTTCTGTTCTTTATCTACTTTACTTTACTTTATCCTTCGGCTTATGCCTGATGGGGCGTCGCGGGGAGATGTAGTTGACGTTCCACTGCCAGGTGTGTGGCCTCCCGGAGTGTCATGCCATGTGCGCCAACACAGCAGCTACGACAACGTCTCGCGCGTCGTCAAGAGCTACCAGAAGGTAAACAAACACAAAAACACAACATTACAGCATGTTACACGTCATTGAAAAAGAAAAAGAACAAGGGGCAGGTTGCGGAAAATAGCTATACAGGCTACTTACTTATCTATTCATCAATTCCTATTCAAACTGCATATTTATTAAGACAAGGCAAGGCTTACAGGGAGAGGGGTAGGCAATGGAAAAGATAGAAGGATAATATCAGAAAATGGACGACGAATAAAAAAATATGTATATTTACAGTGTTTCCTTCCAGAGATGAAAGACTTACGGAAAGGCGGAGTGAAATGTAAGGCACGAGTCAGAAGACAGTCGCTGGACAACATGCAGACGCAGCTGAAGAACATGCCGTCTAGCCTGCGCCAGCACAGCAGCTACGACAACATCGCACGCGTCGTCAAGAGCTACCAGAAGGTAGACAAACACAAGAACACAACATTACAGCATGTTACACGTCATTGAAAAAGATGACATTAGTAGTTAGTAGTGCTGTTTCACAAAAGCACCACCAGTGTACAAAATACTTTTTTGAGCAAAAATTAGGTTGCCCATCAGAATTTTAGGTTGCCCCTCCTATAAATTACTGCTTTCCTCAAATTAAGTAATGTTACATACATAAGCCTTTGACAATATTTCTAATAGCCTTTATTTAACTGATACTAGTAATAGCCATTAATATCTAAAATTAAAAAGCATCTGCCGGATACAGTGGTGCAAGCGATATGAGGACGACCCCCTATCTGCAGGGAGCGGGAGGGACTAACAACGATTCTCCCAGAGTGAGACCCAACAGCCAGACCCATTCGACAAACATCGCGTAAAAATTTTACCAGCTACAGAATTCAGGTGGTTTATATTTAACATATAAGTTATATTATGATTTAAACTATTAGGGAAAACTAAATTCTGTAGTTGCCTTTTTTTTCAAAACTTGACGCACCAGGTCCCGGCACCGGAAGGAACAACGGGCGTAAGTTTTAATTTTCCTGTGTAAAATTGTTGACGATATGGTGCACCGTACTGTTGTTGGCGTGTAGTGTTGTATTCGGGTATGTAATATTGCTAATAATGGAGCATTCATCCGTTGGTTAATTGTTTTGTTCGTTTTGTTTTCTTCAGTCGGAGGTGGACGAGGAGTACCGAGCTCAGGGGCAGGAGGAAGTAACGGAAACGCCCGTAAGTTTTAATGTTCATGTCACATTTGTACGCGTATGGTGCAGGACCGTATTTTTGGTGTGTAGTGTTATATTCGGGGATGTAATATTGCTGATAATGAGAAGAGAAGAGAGAGAAATATTGTCACAAGGCATGCTTTCATGCCAATGTTTCACATTTGCTGCTGCTGATGATGAGTTTGCATTGTGCAGGAAAAATTTTGTAAGATCCAGATAAAGTTTTGTTATCTCTACCCTAGAACCAGCAGATCTGGCTGGGCGGCCTGTTTGTCCCAGAGGCATTCATCACAGCGACGCGTCAGTACGTGTCTCGGGCCAACAGCTGGCCTCTGGAGGAGCTCGCCATGGAGGTGCACATCTCGGACGGCAGCGGGAAGGACATACCCCGGGATGGCGGGACATTCATGGTCACGACGACGCGTCAGTACGTGTCTCGGGCCAACAGCTGTTCCCTGGAGGAGCTCACCATGGAGGTGCACATCTCCGACGGCAGTGGGAAGGACAAACCCCGGGATGGCGGGACATTCATGGTCACGACGACGCGTCAGTACGTGTCTCAGGCCAACAGCTGGTCTCTGGAGGAGCTCGCCATGGAGGTGCACATCTCCGACGGCAGTGGGAAGGACATACCCCTGGATGGCGGGACATTCATGGTCACGACGACGCGTCAGTACGTGTCTCGGGCCAACAGCTGTTCCCTGGAGGAGCTCACCATGGAGGTGCACATCTCCGACGGCAGTGGGAAGGACATACCCCTGGATGGCGGGACATTCATGGTCACGACGACGCGTCAGTACGTGTCTCGGGCCAACAGCTGTTCCCTGGAGGAGCTCACCATGGAGGTGCACATCTCCGACGGCAGTGGGAAGGACATACCCCTGGATGGCGGGACATTCATGGTCACGACGACGCGTCAGTACGTGTCTCGGGCCAACAGCTGTTCCCTGGAGGAGCTCACCATGGAGGTGCACATCTCCGACGGCAGTGGGAAGGACATACCCCTGGATGGCGGGACATTCATGGTCACGACGACGCGTCAGTACGTGTCTCGGGCCAACAGCTGTTCCCTGGAGGAGCTCACCATGGAGGTGCACATCTCCGACGGCAGTGGGAAGGACATACCCCTGGATGGCGGGACATTCATGGTCACGACGACGCGTCAGTACGTGTCTCGGGCCAACAGCTGGTCTCTGGAGGAGCTCACCATGGAGGTGCACATCTCCGACGGCAGTGGGAAGGACAAACCCCTGGATGGCGGGACATTCATGGTCACGACGACGCGTCAGTACGTGTCTCGGGCCAACAGCTGTTCCCTGGAGGAGCTCACCATGGAGGTGCACATCTCCGACGGCAGTGGGAAGGACATACCCCTGGATGGCGGGACATTCATGGTCACGACGACGCGTCAGTACGTGTCTCGGGCCAACAGCTGTTCCCTGGAGGAGCTCACCATGGAGGTGCACATCTCCGACGGCAGTGGGAAGGACATACCCCTGGATGGCGGGACATTCATGGTCACGACGACGCGTCAGTACGTGTCTCGGGCCAACAGCTGGTCTCTGGAGGAGCTCACCATGGAGGTGCACATCTCGGACGGCAGTGGGAAGGACATACCCCGGGATGGCGGGACATTCATGGTCACGACGACGCGTCAGTACGTGTCTCGGGCCAACAGCTGTTCCCTGGAGGAGCTCACCATGGAGGTGCACATCTCCGACGGCAGTGGGAAGGACAAACCCCTGGATGGCGGGACATTCATGGTCACGACGACGCGTCAGTACGTGTCTCGGGCCAACAGCTGTTCCCTGGAGGAGCTCACCATGGAGGTGCACATCTCCGACGGCAGTGGGAAGGACAAACCCCTGGATGGCGGGACATTCATGGTCACGACGACGCGTCAGTACGTGTCTCGGGCCAACAGCTGTTCCCTGGAGGAGCTCACCATGGAGGTGCACATCTCCGACGGCAGTGGGAAGGACAAACCCCTGGATGGCGGGACATTCATGGTCACGACGACGCGTCAGTACGTGTCTCGGGCCAACAGCTGTTCCCTGGAGGAGCTCACCATGGAGGTGCACATCTCCGACGGCAGTGGGAAGGACATACAAAGGGATGGTGGGACATTCATGGTCACAGGTCAGCCTTTATTTAACTGATACTAGTAATAGCCATTAATATCTAAAATTAAAAAGCATCTGCCGGATACAGTGGTGCAAGCGATATGAGGACGACCCCCTATCTGCAGGGAGCGGGAGGGACTAACAGCGATTCACTCATTAATTCTCGTTTATATGTAAATCAGCATCAGTTAATGGACGAATCTAGATGGAATGTTTAGAATTATAGATCCTTGCGTGTGTAACTATGAGTACAAACATAGATGCAAATCGAGTAACATTTTGACTGTAGTAATGACTTTTTCCGGCCAACATATGGTTGTCTATTATCAGAAACTTTACATGACATAGAGAAGTAGTGCTTGAAATAGCCATGAATGAGACATAAAACGACAAACGTTTTGTTGGTGTTTCCAGATTCTACTTTGTTGGAGACGAGGACCTGTTGGAGATCATCGGGAACAGTGAAAACGTCGCTCGGCTGCAGAAGCACTTCAAGAAGATGTTTGCCGGCGTGGACTCCATCGTGCTGAGAACTGAGGGAAAGTCCTTGTTGATTGGTGATTCCAATGTAAGTCGACTACGTAGCTACTTTAAGTCAGGCACAGACAGGAGAGAAAGGTACAGTACAGGTAGTTAGCTAGTAGTCTCAGCATTCCCTGATGCAAAAATTGAAACTGTGGAATCTAAGTTGTCTGTTTTGTTATCTGTGGGGACAGAAGTAAACCAAGTGATTATCCATGCCGGGACTAATAATCTTGGAAAGGACTCTCTGGAAGAAATAGAGATCAAGTTTAGAAATGTGTATGAAGAAGTGAAGTGTAATCAGCCAGGATGTCAGGTAGTGTTCACAAGTCTGCTACCTAGGGCAGATTGCAAGAGGAAAAATGACAAGGCAATGCAGGTAAACAACCTTCTAGAACATCTGGTGAGCCAACTTGAAGGTGCCAGGTACAGTGAACTCTACAATGTATGTATAATGTGTGTATAATGTCCTTGGTACAATATATGTTTTTTTTCACACAATGATTGAAGTTGATGTGTTCAATCTATGTTTGGTTGTAAGACCTCCTTGATGTAACTGTTGGCACACTTTTAATATGTGCATATTTTGTAAAGATCATCGGTACAGAGATTTCTCATACATATTTGTACATTGTACTTTATTTTTAATGCCGTGCTATCGGTGACTTGCACACAATTTGCAACAAGACTTAGTTGGTGAAGATGAAGTCATTTAGCATACCAAGTATAAAACAAAAGGTACAGTGTAGTTGAGCCAAATATGACCAAATATAGGATCTAAATCTGCCTAGGTTCTTACAGTTGAAATTACATTTAAATTTTGATGAAACTTATGGACTGTACAAACATGTTCCTGATAGAAGGTTTCATAGATACCAGCATGTTCTGCACTGATGGACTACATGTGAATAAAAAGGAACTGAAATCTGGGCTCGATTCATCATGGATAAAGTAGGTGTAGAGCTATGTAACCCGGATGGTAAGGTACATGGAAATAATCACCACAGAGAGATTAAACAAAGCTTGCATAAATGTCAAGTGTGTGGTGTTACTGGTCACAATGTCAATATATGTAGACACAGAATTCAGTGCTTCCCTTGTGGCCAATATGGTCATAAGACAAAATATTGTAACCTTATGAGTCTTTGGCAATGAGAACAATGCCAGCAAATCCTGTAAGGAGAAAAACATCTTATCAATCATTACATGGAATGTAAATGGTCTGTTATCAAAACGAGAGGACCCTGACTTCATCAACTTTCTAAAACAACATGATATTGTGGGGTTGCAAGAGACGAGGGCACAAGACAAGGACGACGTTTCACTGGAAGGTTATGTAGTTTATACCAGTAACAGAAGTAAGAAGAAAACTGCAAAAAGAAATTCTGGAGGACTGGCGCTTTATATTAGAGAAGAACTAAACAAGGGTGTCAAAAGACTACCAAGCCAATCTAAAAATATTATCTAGTGTTCCCTTGACAAATTTATTTTAGATGGGAAGCAAATCTGATAATTGGTATTGTTTATGTTTCACCTGAAAATTCACCTATTCACTACACGGAAGATATTTTCCAGATAGTGGAATTGGAATTGTCTCAATACACATTAGACATGGATAATTATGAGTATATAAATGGGAGACTTTAATGCTCGAACAGGAAATTTAAGTGATTATGTGATGGAAGGAAAGGATGAGGACAAACTCATACCCCTTCCATATGATTACATGGTAGACACAGCTCCTCCCAAGGTTTTCTCAAGATAAGTGTATAAATGGATTTGGTTATAATCTGATAAATTTGTGCAAGACAGCAAACTTAAGAATTGCCAATGGAAGATTGTTTGAGGATAAAAATCTAGGTAGCTTCACCTGTATAAGGGATCACATTCAGTCTAGGGATGGATTACCTGGAAGAAGTGTAGTGGACTACGTCTTAATCAAGGAAGGCATGTTAGACTCCATTGCAGACTTCTCAGTAGTAACCAGAGCTGAATCTGACCATATGTCCCTGGTTATTAAAATCTAGGTAGAAAATTCATGTCAAAAGTGGCTCCACTATTCTTGCACGAATGTTCACGCGTTCCTCCTTCACGAACTCATCAAAGACGAGGAAAGTGAATTTGTTTGCAATGATTGTACACTTGCCACTTTCGCTAAACCAGTATCACCATGCCAAGACTCGCTTGAAGAAACTATTCCAAAGNGTCACGACAGTGTCGCAAAATATAATAAGAGAAGATGTTATAAAGGAAAGAATCAGAACAGGGCGACTACTGTCTGTTTTGTTTATTTGTCTTTATGACAAATAGAAGACTTGTTTCTTGTGTTCTTTGTGTCCTAACATTTGTACTTCTACAGTTAGTATATTCCAAATCTAGGCATCTCGTTTTTCGGCCCTTCGTGTTTTTATTGCGCGCTTGCCTTAAATTTAAGGTAATTAGATTTAAGGTCTCCAGTGGACGTCATCCATAGCAATTACTCGGTGTGGCCGTAGAAAATAACCTGACATATGTCCAACCTATCCTCCCCCTGCTGAAGTTATAGTACAATCCCTCAATGTAACGTCATTTGATCCCATTCCATTATGGGGTTCCCCGCTATATCCAGCTGTCGGCTGTCTCCAAGCAGATGTAGGTGGGGGATTTCTAAACACAAAAGGTCCTATTACGGGGACATAACGACCTCCACGACTCTCATCTTTGAACTCAATCTTGGAGACCACGACAGTAATATGCCTATCAAATTTCATTAACTTCCATCCATCCATACAAAAGTTATCCTGCTCACAAGAAAAATTAACAAAATGCCCCCTGTAGTCACAACGAAACCCCCACGAAGCTCAGTAACGAACTTAACCTTGGTCCCGACAATAGTAAGCACCACACGAAGAATTATAATCAAAATTTTACAAATACTTGAGTTATCTTGCTAACAAGCCACAAACACAAAAGGTGCACTAACGTGACGCACGGACCCCCCACGAAGCCAAAACTTGTACTTGACTTCGGCCTTAACAGCGGTAATCTGCCTGCCAAAAATCATGGACGTCGAATCATGCCTTCCAGAGTTATATCGCAAAATCCGCAGTTCCCCACACTCCGGCGAGACAATTTCATAGTCCTTCTGACGAAGACAATTAAGCAGGACAACCGCACTCCAGGCAACCCCACAGCAAGACAACTAGCTATATATATTGCCTTCGCAACAAAGCACTAGGAACAGAAATATCAACCAAGCTCCAGGCACAGTATGGCAAAGCCAAACCTCACGGCAGGAGCGTTATACGCCTGCAAACAGGGGCCCTCGCTTTGGTGGCCAAAACTTTGCCCCTAGACAAAACACACCGAGGGAGCACCAAGGAAGTAGCAGAGACGCCAAACTACCCCTGCACCTACCAGAAGGAGCAGCCCAGACGTGGAGTCCAATTAACATGCAGCCCCCTGGATGGCAACGTGAACCAGCACCGTTCATCCCGCGTCCATTCTACCCGTTCCACGGCCCGACCCCGCCTTTCAACGGCTACGATGACACGAACCCGAACTGTTTCCCCGAGATGTTGAACGGACCTCCGCCATGGTTTCACCCACAACGGTTCCAGGGTTACCCAAGTGCTCCTTGGCGACCCTACTACGATAATGTGAGGTACTGATTTTTTTAGATCTGTAGACCAAGGACATTCTATACCCTGTGTAGACTAACCTAGATGACAATCCGACACAGTTCATAAGAAAGTCACAAGAAAGTCTTTTCTTTCTGTGTACCAAAATACTTGCTATTATTAGAAAGTGAATATTCTTCACATAAAAGCACACGTTTTATCGCAAAAGTAGGAATTTAATCTATGCTATTTCATATGATACAAGCGTATGCTAAAAGCTCGTTAAACATAGGAT
>NW_017804113.1:0-5185 GCF_001625305.1 Branchiostoma belcheri
CCTAGTATATAATACCTTATAATGCCACGGGAAGTGAGTTGCTCACGTTTTAAAACGTTGCAAAGAATATTGCACATGTTTCATGGAACGTCATGGGCCCATGGCGCGCCTTATTCAACTTAACGTGACGTTCTACTGAGGAAAATTCCGCGGCCCAACCCCATAATCACTACGACGCTACTCCAGGAAATGGTGGGATAAACACTGACATTTTACCGTGTTTTGTTTGTTACCACTTTGTCATTTTTTTGCGAGATGTGTTTAGATGTGTGTGCTTATAAGTATAGAACTACAAGGAGAAAGACTCAAGTGACCGTTAATTGGTCACCCTAGAGCAATTCTTAGCTGACGACTACTACATAAATACATGCTGGCGCGGCGCTAAAGATACAAGGAAGAAAGTAACACAACACGCACTTTAAAACTGACGAACTACTGTCTCCTCACATGGGTTAAATATTTGGTTCTGCCCACGCGTTTTCACAAAAATGCAATTTTCCATAAATCGACCATAAACTGGTAACCTTGCGTTAGATACCGTTGAACTGAAGTTAACAGGTTTAAATGAAAGGAATGATAAATTCATTACTTTTTCAGTCTAAAAACTCCAAAACTAACTATGATGAAACTATTAAGTATCAATTAGGTCGCAACCCTGTCGTCTGAAGCCACCACGTAGTTCTGAAGCCAGACTGGCGGCTTGCGGACTCGGCTGGAGCTTGCCTCTGGGTGCTGGTGAGAAAATATTAAATTCGTTTTGTCTTTGACAGTAAGTTCAATTGTGCCACAAGATTTAGGTTAACAGCATATAGAAAAAGACAAGTCGAGGATAGAGTCTACATAAAGTTCACTACACAACTAACCAAGTAAATACGTGGCGTTGCTATTTTCTGCAATATTTCACTAATTTTTCATTGTTAACAGTTCGTAAAATGAGCTCAATTCTGCACAGACATAAGATCATTTAAAACTCGGTGTTACCGGTGTGTGTACCTACCGCTGACAGCATAGTTCGGGAAGCTGCTGGCAATTCCTCGTTCTCCTTCTCTTCTCGCTTGCGTTTTTCCCCTTCTTTTGAGCACCCTTCTTTTGAGCAGGCGGCCTCTCTGATTCAACTTGATTCTCCTGCTTCTCTCTCTTTTCCCCCAACTCCGCTTTTCCTGTCTCATTCTTCTTCTTCTTCGCCAATCTCTCCTCCCTCTTTTTCTTTTTCTCCACTTGCTCTTGTAGAACTTCCGCCGATGTGAAAACACGCGCCGTTTTTATGGCCTTGGAAACCCTTGTCTTCTTCTCTTGTACCTGTGGCGGAACTAGCAGGTCCGACAGCTCGGTTGGCACCATCCTGCCAACCAACACGTTTGTGCGAGGTGGTCCGCATGTCTTGCATCCTGGGGCCCTGCAGGGCTGGCATGATGGTACATGGGTGCCATTGTTGACTTCGGAATCTTCTTGAGACGTTGAAGGGACATCGATGATTGACTGCCCTACATTCACCCACCTTTTGCTCACAGCATTCTTGTCACATGGGTACAACCCCGTTGACTTGAACCCTTTTTTCACAGTGGTCATGGTGAACGATTTCTCATAAGCGGCTTTGACGACCTTACTTATGTTACGTTTGCTCAGCTGAAAGTCCGGGTTTTCGAACATTAGCCCCTGAACGATTGAGCCTAAGGTGTCCTTAAGGCTACCGAAGCAGGTCTTGTCCAGGGGCTGTAAAAAATGGGATGTGTGTGGGGGGAGGCCAAGTAAGATTATGTTTTCATCTAGTGCTGTTTGGATTGTCTTTACTGATAGGTGAACCTCGCATTGGTCAAGGAGGAGAAGTACTGGCCTATCCGGAGGGAGGGTGCGGACGTAGTGGTTGCAGAACCATTTTTCGAACAGGTCTTTGTCCATGAACCCCGACTCCGACACTGCGTACAGGGTGTTATCCGGACCACTTTGTGTGTACGCTCCACTGGGAAAGCTCTTCTTGTAAATGAGCATGGGTGCCAATGTTTTACCTTGTGGAATGTTACACGGTCTTTTGTGCCATGGGACCCCCTTATGCTTTTGCATGGGACCCCCTTAACCCCCTTCGGCACAAGAACTCTCCCCCGATTGACTTCCATCGATATCCCGGTTTCATCACAATTGTGAATAAGATTCGGCTTGTTTTGTAGACGGTTCTCTGCTACGATCTTAGTGTACAACTTAAAGAAATCATCTACCGTCTCCTGGCTGGACATTTTTGCCCTCTCCCTCGACAGGGGGTCTTGCGCCCGGTGGGCTATCTGCGGGTGGCGCTTTTTAAACCCCCTCCACCACTTTCTCCGAGCAACTAGTTTTCCACTTGCCTCGCAGATACGAAACCTGGGGGTTTTGCCGGTTGTTTTGTATTTTCTTTGATGGATCTCACCCGCAAGTGCCTTCAGAATGGGGACAGATATGGGGTGTCCCCATTCCGCCATTTTTCCTATGTACTTTTCTAGGCAACTTTCCTCGTCATTCATCAAAACGGTCTGACCACCGGTGGTCAAGGGGTGGAGACCCCTGAGCTGCTGTTAAGGTTTTTCTTGGAACTGAAAACAGTTTTGATGCCTTGTTGGCATTTGAGCCACGTTTTACTGCATCGATAGCCTGCTGCATATGCGACACTTCGTATTGCTTGTATGCTTTCACTGGCGTAGTGCCTAGGCCATTGACACAGTCCTGAAGTGTGGCCATACTGAGTCGACTGCCGGAATTCCGCTCTACACAAGGGCTAAATGACAGTAAAGAAAGAAGAAGAAATTATTTATCACTTTGTTTCTAATTACGTATACAGACTTTTAATGTTGATCAAGTCGATTCGACAATTGATAGTGCTTGTTATATTTCTTGAATAAATCCCTTTTCGTTTCACGAAAAGTAATTTATGCCTTCCTCTCTAGCCGACACCTTAATAAAGAATGGGAATAAACAATAGCCGACACAGTTCGTTTGGCGGGAATATAAGGTATTTTAATACTGACATGGATTCAATACAAATAGATATTGATAAACAGCTATAGAAACTTGTGTACGATTCACAATGCTCGTTGAGACATGATGGTTACCATGACAACCGAAACACACATCTTATGAACAGATTTTCAGTGTAAAAATATTATGCCAATCTTACAACTTTTCCATCGATTGTACACTTTCTACCGTAATGTTAGTCAGGATTTTTTCCCACCACCAATGCTGTAATAGTTTAACAATACAAGAACTGTCAAAGCGACTTATGCTGGTCAGAGTCACGATAGCACGATACATGAACTAGAACATCGTAGAATGGTGGTGAGCATATGTACTAGTTTATGATTAGTTCTGTGGAAGCTGCTTTACAATTTGAAATATCCATGTTTCTAGTTACTAATAGAGATAGCTACTGCTATAAATTCTTAGTACTAATGTTGGTTCGTGTCTAAAATCTATGAACTGTGCCAGACACTATTCAACAGTTTCAGTGACTAGGCAAAACGGACAGCTGATGCTACTATATGTTAGAACCTTGAGAACAATATGGTGTTCCATGAATAACAAACATGGTTTGAACTATGTAGGTATCACAGTAGAACAATGTTTAATGTTTATGTGCGCTACAATGATCTCATTGAACAGTTGTGGAACGATATATCACAGTCAGAAGTTCAGAACGCCATAACGATCGGGTGGTTGTAACGACGGCTGTTACATTCCTACACAATATTCTGTTACAATCAAAGTTCGACTCCTAACAACTAACTATAACGTTCGAGTCTATCAACTGACTTTGATAATTTGGCAAGCCGACTGGATAAAGAAGTTTAGCAATCGTGTCATACGGTAATAATGACCGTATAACTGTTCTAACCTATTATGACCGTTCTAACAAGTAATACATTTTAACGAGTGGATAAGGCAACAGTCTAGCAACAAAGATGCGGCATTCTGATTCCCAACTCATGGCCAGTGCCGATTAACATTATCATTATAACAATGGGCATTTTACTCTGTATTCAATGGAGGCACGAAGGCAACTCGCCAAGACGCGCCTGTTATTTTACCCGTATCTGTTATGCGCTGTGTGGCTACATTGTTTTATAGATCATGTTCGAATATACTGTTTGAACGCGTCAGAGGACCATCTCCCTAGTAAGCGGAGTATGGAATCTGGTACTCCCTGTAAGGCTGCCTGCGTAGCAGCACCGATACGGAAGGAGTGTATTTCTGAGGATCTAATTTGGCTTAAAGCACACAAGTTTTTAGAACTCTAGCGAAATTGTCGCTGCTAACTGGGTAGCCATTATTACGTAGGAACAGGTGCCCTGGTTTTCCTCCTCTCAGGCGTAGGTATTGGGTCAGGCTTTGTACGGGGCAGTGAGGGCTATTTGGTTGTGCTGAGATTGCGATAGTGGATTGTGTAGAAGGCATGCTGTGCTTGTACGACTTGAAGCATACCACATTGGAAGTTAGACTGCCATTTTGGTCAGAAATACCCGGTGAAGGTCTGCCAACATTAGGGTGTGTTGGGATGCAGGGGCAATTGTAACTTCACTAATGCGTGCAAAAGCATAGTACATCAGTGAGAACATTGCTTTATATAGGCACTGGTCGTAGTGCTTGATATCAATGCATGCTAAGGAATCAATCTATTTTGACAATATGTGAGGGGATATAGGCAATCTGCTATCAGGGACATGATGCTTTTGGATGGAGTGCATTAGTTTACGGATGGGAAAGGTTGTAGTAGGGTCATCAAGGTTTAATATTCTATGGACAAAGCCGATCGCGCGAATTGAGTGGGATTTGGTACTATGACCTTAGTTGAATTTCTATTTCGCGGGCCAAAGTATTCTAAAGGAAATCCGTATGTAAAACCCTTGACAATGTAATCCTTCTCCCTTTCAGGGTAGCCCTCCAGATAAAGTGCCATTTTCTCAACGTTTACTGGTGTGGGTATACTTGGGCTAATCTTTTTTGGGGCAGGTGAAGATTTTGTGTGCTCCTGCACAGATGGGACAGTCATGCCTGAATGGGCAGCTCGCCGCGAGGCACTTATCCCCCTGTGTGTGGAATCGAAAACAATGGCCTCTAGGGATGGAGCTAGTGGTCTTACGATCATATGAGTTAGGAGTGGGATGTGGGGCACGTGTATAGGCAAAGGCATCAACATAAAGTTGCATATGTGGTACAT
>NW_017804113.1:5644-18687 GCF_001625305.1 Branchiostoma belcheri
GCTGTTGCTGGAGTGTCTTCATGGTCAGTTTGGGTTTGTTGGGAACCTTGCGAGGTGGTGATGTTATGTCACCTTCAGGTGTTAACCCGTTACCGCCGTCGGTCGGTTGCGGGGGACCCAGATCCTCTCGCCTCCGCGCTACGCGGGCACTCTTTCGTGGTGGCGACATGACTAGTACTCAAAAGAAAGGAAATTGTTAAGATGGTTGCCCATGATTTAAAATGGGTTTCGCTATGTGCAATGTAGTTTATGGAATCAATTATGATCAGATTACTAAACCAACGCATAACCCGTTTGCAAGACTGCTAAGTCAGGGGGATAATTTTGTTCTGTCAACAAACACTGACCGTTACATTAGCCAAACGAGCGGCCAGGAAGTTGACAATATATACATGTAGTACGAGCCACAATCACCAGCGGCATCGTACACAGTGTCTGTCAACAGGACAGAACAAAATGTGTCAACAAACACTGACCGCTACAAGCCAAACGAGCGGCCAGGAAGTTGACAATATATATATAGTACGAGCCACAATCACCAGCGGCACCGTACACCGGGTCTGCCAACAGGACAGAACAAAATGTGTCAACAAACACTGACCGTTACAAGCCAAACGAGCGGCCAGGAAGTTGACAATATATAGTACGAGCCACAATCACCAGCGGCACCGTACACAGTGTCTGCCAACAGGACAGAACAAAATGTGTCAACAAACACTGACCGCTACAAGCCAAACGAGCGATATTATAATACACCGCATCTGTCAATAAAACAGAGAAAAAGTGTAAACAAACCCTGAGAGCTATAAGCCAAAGGAGCGGCATTGAAGTTGACAATATGTATATTACAGGCCACAATACACGGCACCGTAACTTATGATACACGGTGTCTGCTAGTAGAACAGACAAAACTTATAGTGAACCAATCTGTAGCTCCATATATTCATGCGATAATGGTAGCACCGCATCGTACAATAAATGTGTCCTGTCCAGCACGTAACCGGAACGTAATGCGCATGCGCGAAACCAGGGACCCCCAGCTGGGTGCTAATGGCGGCTGAAATCGTGTCTTGTGCTGAAGATTTCGTCTTTTTTGCGTTACAAATTGGGAAAACGACAGATAACGTTGACTCATAACGAGACGGATCCTTCACTGGTTTCAAAGGTAGGTGCTTGAAGATATTCGATAGGGTTTTAATGAGACAACTGACCGTAAAAATGGCATTTTGGCAAGGTTTACACAAAAGGGGGAGGGCGCACCCTGAGAAAAGGTGCTGCTCTTTCGCCAGACGCCGGAAATCATGGACAAAGGACTTATCCTTGTGACAAGAGCTGGAATTTGTTTGATTTGTCCATTTTGAATTCCTTCAAATTTAGTAGGTTTGTGTGTGAGATGTTTTATGTTCCTCCAGTATTACGTGCTCGTCCCTCCGATAAACAAATGTCATAAGGCAGCAAAATATGTTCAGTATTTCATTTTTATTTTGTACATGTGCCATGTTAGGTCTACTCTTTAGACTTATACCTTGTATACACATAGCAATATCGATTCTTTACAATCCAACTATAAACAATGCAACCCAAACAAAGACAATTTCTCCAGTGACCATATGGGTCACAGCTGGAGTGCGTCAAGGTCTCACTGTTTGAGATAAACTTTCAGGAAGTGTGGTACAGGTGTGGCACTCACTCAGCTTACTACTACAACTGTTCCTAATCTGACAGCACCAAGGTGAAGCCTGTAAGTCTGCAGCATGGACTGTACTACAGATGGAGCAGGGACACTTACTTCTTTCTTTGCTACAATAAGAATCGCCCCATTACATCCATGAAGGTGGCTATCAAACAATATGATATGCTGGTGACTAGATATCACCGATACAGTGGTAGAACTCTGTGTGTACATGAGGGCCTGGCCATTCTGAAGTGTTACAATGTGGTGTTTCAGCCCATACTGTGTGTCAAGGTTGTACTCAACAGCTTGTTCAGTAGACACATTCACGAACTGATTAGGAGAAACATTGTTCGCCTCCCCAACAGTCAGAAGTGACCCAGGTGAGAAATGTGTGTCAAACAACCTGTTTCCTTCTCGCATCGCCTCTACCGCCAGAGGTAGCAGGATACTAGTATTGACCAAGGTAGGTAAAGAAATACATCTTTTGGCAAATAAAACAGAAATCAATACACAGGCGTTGCTGCCGTTCCTCCCATCAATTGTTGATTGAGAGAATTCTTGTGGGAACAGGTACTTCTTGATGTTTGGGACAGGGTGTTGTTGTTGGCTAGAAGAGGGGTTTGTTGTGTTGGGGCAGGTTGGAGTTGGAGCAGCAGTCTGTAGCTGATTACGTCTTCTTTCTTCCTCAACTCTTGCCTGAGCTAAGAGGCTGGGACACTGTACCCTACCATTTCGTGTCTTCACATGGCCCTGTTGTCTGCAGTATGAACACCTGCGTTGCCTTACAATTGGTAGGTTGGCAGATTGCACATTGCTCATGTTGCTTGGCTGGGTCACATCTGGCCAAGACTTTACAGTCTCTTTCAGTTCTTGTCTAAAAGGAGCTGATCTTAATGTAGCCTTTTCCTCATCACTCAGTTTGGACAGAGATACTGAGAGTGAAGTGGGCTCGGGCTCCTGCTGTGTTTCCTCTGATGCAGTGCTGTTCTGTCGATGCTGTGTGGATTGGAGAAGGCTTTCATTGAACTTCCTGGTAATGTCCTTTGCCATCTTTTGAAGTTCAGGTATGCACACTGGGCATGTTGTTGTGCAACAGTATGAGTGGCCACATGTGAGTCTGACCACAGGACTTCTGTTCTGCTGGCACTTGGCATCACATCTCTGTGCTTGGTCTGGATCATGCCCAAGGAGGTATGCAAGTGGCATACACTTTGTTGGGAGATTTGTCTGCAGAGATGGCAGCCAAAAGTCTTGTGTAGCAACCCTGCTTCCATTGTTGAGGGACAGAGTGACCCTCTGTGCTTGTCCGAGATTCTTTCGGACATCAGCTAGAAGGTTTGTGAGGACTTTTGCTGCTGCACCTTGAACGAGCTGATAGTCTTTGCTCGGTGGATGGTTGGTCTCAGGCCAAAGATGGGTGAGAAACTCATTGTTGAACTGCCTCATAGCTGTGGTCCTTGCGGTTCGCTGTATACCTTGTGCAGTTGACCAAGACTTCGTCCTTCTTCGTAGAAGACTGTGGAAGACTTCCACAGGCTTTTCTGTGATGCTTGAGAGGTTTGCTGTGATTGCACCAAAGAGGTTTGCAGAGTTTTCCTTTAGATAGAGATCATCAGTCAGGTGGCACAGTGTTGCTCGATCATAATGGTGGCGACCCCATTGCAGGAACAGCAGAGCACACTTGCCAACAAGCTTGTACCACATGTCATAATTTCCTCCACGGAAAATGACACTGTACAGCAAAACCGCTATAGGGTTGACTTCTTCCAGGAGCAACAGAAGGGTAAGTAACTCTGGGTCTTTACAGGTGGCAAACTTCTCCAGCACTTCTGAACGGATGACATCCCACCCCAAGAACAAGGCAGTTTGCAGGAACACAATGCGATCATACTTTGGTTTCTGGGGTGGCTCACCACTACACAGGGCTTTGTGCAGGCATTGGAAGATTGGCTTAAACATGCAGTATGAGTGCTCATTGAAGTTCAACGAAATGTGAAATGGCCCTTGTCTGGGGAATATCCCCTTTGGTAGCAGTCCATGAGCAAGAAGCTTCTTTGGGAGGAAAAATCCTGGCCAATCTGCAGCGAGGAGAAGCGTGTACTGTTGTATGTACTGTTTTAGTGGGGGGTACAACTCCAGGACATGTAGGATGGCTCGCTGGTAGTCTTCTGCTGAATGCAATGGCTGCTCCCATTCATCAAGTAGGATGCAGGACTGGAGGGTGCAACGCTCATCATGATCCCCTGGCTGGCAGTATGTTCTGCAACAATTATAAAAAACTCTGTTTGAATTACTTCTTTAAAAGCATGTTATACTTACAGTTCTCAACTACACATGTGGTCTGCATATCAGTGTCAACCTAGCTTCATGTCTAACAGTGGAAGTCATGCTACCGGTATATGAATTTATGATGACCTTAGTTGTTCAAGTGTGTGTACATGTATATGTTAACTGTGTGAGTGTGATTGTGCAAAATGGCAGTGATACATATATGCATCTGGAAGTTTCAAACATCCTAGTGTGTTCAAAGTACTGTACAACTAATTAGCTGTACTTTGGGTGCACTGGGATATTTGAAACTACCAGATTGTTCATGTACTAGATGGGGATATTCCCCAGACAAGGGCCATTTGAAATTTGCAAAACACCAGACTCTACTGACTTGACTGTACTGATATTCTTTTTTCCTCTAATAATGTTAATGCATGAGCATTTATTTGATTATCTTTGTACCTGAAATCCTTCAGTGTCTGCTCGTACTTCTGGGCACACAGCTCAATCTCTGCTGGCTTCATGGCCCGGACACTTTGGTGGAACGTGCTGGTGATGTCCACCACTACCTTCTCTGCATAAGAAGGGCTAATCCCTCCTGGGCACGGCACCTTTTTGGTTGTCTCAGCAATGCAGTGGATGTCAGGTGCTAAGGGGACTGCAGGGGCTTGCAGAATGTTGAGCATTGCTGTGGCCATGTGTATGGCAGTGGAGGTACAAAGGTTGTGGGGTTGTGGATTCGTATGGATCACGTGGAAATCATCTAACATCAAGATCAGCATCTTCTTGTCCTGAGTAAGAACAATATGAAAGATATATGTAAGGCCTTGAAAAAAATGTTGTGTTTCTTGTTTCAGTCCTGGAAAACTTAGGTTGATTATCTTTCTTTCTTTTTTTATTAGAATCTATAGTGATCCAACTTATACAACACAGTTTAGCAGTATAAACATTTTCAATGCCAATGTTGGAAAACTGGCTGTACAGGATATAAGGGTTTTCTTTTTACACAACCAAACGTGCAACGTTTCGTTTCATCACTTGAGTGTCAGATCATGGGGCTAGAAATGATCGATCAGTTGAAAAAAAAAAATGTCCCTTGAAGTTGAAGGGGTCCACACAAAAAAAGGCTAAGGTTGGCAGTTTTTTCTAGGGTGGGTTTGGGAAACAGGTAACACAACATTTCTTTCCTGGGCGTAAAGAATAAAGACATGTTACTTGTACATGTGCTACAACACCACTCGTACTTAAGATGTTTGGTTCCCACACTACAACACTTTTGTAACACAGCCACTCAGAATCAGATCAATAATTAGTGGTCTACATTAGGTACAGGAGTCAAGGGATGACTGACAGGTTGTACTAGACAGTCAGCTAATCACCTTTATTGCACTGTAAATGGTGGCCATGTTCTTCTCCAATAAGGTCTTCATGTCGCCTTGCATGCTGGTTTCAACTGTGGTTTTCGAAGCACTGTAGAGCAGTTGTCCCCCAGCATGCAAGCCCTCACTGGAAAGCCCGCGGTGACGCAATTCCTTCCCCACATCAATGTGGAGTGTATTTGTCTTTTGTGACCTAGAATTAATACAGGAGGAGACTATCACTGTGACTTAAGTTAGTGGCATAGGTAGAAAAAGCATATCTAACATTTTATGGTCCATCCAAAATATGAATAATTCTTTAAAAAACTACAAGAAGAAATGCATGCATGATTCACTGCTGGTAACATTTTTTTGCCATTCATATAATTACCTGGCATAGGCCAAGTCGTACAGAATCGTAACAACTTTTTTCCTTTGTTTCCCTAGGTTCTCCGGGTCCAGTCTCTGGTCTGTCCTGGTTATGCTGTCCAGCAGATTGTCCCATAGCCCAGGTGCGTGCTTGTTTGCAAAGGCTTCCATCCGGTCTGGATCATACAGGCGTAACTCCTTGTCATTAACCTGGGCTCTATAAAGAGCCAGCTGAAACTCTCCTACCAGTGTAGGCAGGTCCTTTCCTGCAAAAAAGTTAAAGCTTTATTCACACATATATAGTGAAGACAGTACTGCATTATAACGGTTAACTTTACATTGAAGGTAACAATTGATTTGTCATTGCCTAAGCATTAGCATGTTGCTAATACATGATGAAGTTGTACTTACTTGGCTTCTCCATGTTGCAGGTGGACAGGACAGCAGGAGCCTGAAGTTTGCAAAGAGGAGATATCAACTTCAGCCCAATAATTCTGTAGAATTATAGTAGAAACTTTAAAACTGTTTGTGGATTGATTGATGTTAACTTATGCCCCATTGTAACAATATAATAGGGACAAGCCATCATGAATGTCAGTTTGTTGAGAATATTTTGTACACATCTTACCTGGAAGAGACAGCGTGCTACCGGTATACTAGTAGTATTTTGTTGTCCATCTTTGTTAGGCTCTGGGATCTATGAGACAAGACATTGCTTGTATTATTACTTAAACAGCCTTTTTTTAGTAATGCTTTAACATATCAAGCTTTTTTGATACTGGCATGAAACGTTGATGAATGTAGTAGCAGTTCATCATTTTTATTGTTAGGCCACAGCAAACATGTGCATTGATTTTCGCCTGATTTTCTACAAGAACCAGTGTATGTGTATATTGTATAGTATGGCAATCACTCGATATCTTTTTATTTGCAATCAGAATACAGATTCATGTACAGATACAGATTCATGTATAGATACAGATTTTCCTAGTATGATGACCGTGTCAGTCCATTCGCATGGATTTGGAGCAGTAAATACTGTTGAATTCAGGAACAGAAGACCTGATTGTGATATCATGTCTTGTCGCCTCAGTTACTGTTCAACAAGGTTCATTATCTCAAAATTTGAAAATGTAGGAATCTTGTTTTTTTTGCCCACCTTGTTTTTCGCCCTATCCCGTTAAATTTAGAGTCTCTGGAGGATGTCATCCATAAAATGTACTTGCTGTGGCCTTTGCAAGATAAAATGACTTTGTGGCATAAGATTTACATAGACTGAAGATGTAACATGACTGAAATATTAAACATTCTTTAATGTTTTCCTGTGTTTCTCTGCGTTTATTTTACAGGGAAGATATCAAGATATTTCTTTTCATTTTATCATCATATAAGAAGGAATATTGCATATATTTAGCCGTCAGTTCAGTGAGCTTTAAACATGGCTTACCCTTGTTCGCTTTACGGGCGGTGTATATTGTGGATGTTGGTTGAACATCGGTGATTTGTCCACGTCACGATGACAAGAAGTACAGATGCTGGATGAGGCCGTTGGACGTGATTGAATACTACTAAATACTGCTAGAAAACGGGAGGGACATGGTATCAAGGTAGACGAGTGTTTCCCGGCAGGCGGTGCGGGACAGCAACAGGTTGTTGGACGGCGGATCTGGTCGTAGTGTCGCCGACACAGTCTACTTCCAGGAGGCATTCCCAGCCTCCTTGCCGTCAACAAGTCAACGAGTACCAGGGTCTCGGTTCCGCTGGTGCATCCGGCTTTTCCTCGGGTTTTTCCCCGCTGGAAACAAATCTTTTCCATGGCTGAACCATGGGTGCACCCACTTCCTGGTTTCTGAATTGAACGTGGCTATTTACACTCCCGGTGTGTATATAAAATCTATTTGTCTTTTATATACACTCCGGGAGTGTATATAAAATCTATTTGTCTTTTATATACACTCCCGGTGTGTATATAAAATCTATTTGTCTTTTTTATACACTCCCGGTGTGTATATAAAATCTATTTGTCACCAAAGGGACCGGGGCGAACCCCGGGTTGGTCTTGGTCTGATAGATGCACGCCAGGCCGTGAGGTCGGCGCTTCTTCCGCACGTATTAGCTCTAAAATTACCACAGTTATCCATGTAGGATGTGACGATCAAAGGAACCATAACTGATTTAATGAGCCATTCGCAGTTTCACTGAGACAGTTTAAACTTGCACGTGCATGGCTTAATTGTCTATACTATTACTAAAGTGCGACATTACGTCTTCCGTGGTCTACAAAAGAGAAGGTAAACCCTTCAGACATAGTGTTAGACATAGCTATAGTTTCCTAAGATGTATTACATTTTATTATGTAGATTTGGAAGTTATTCTTTACTCTGTTTCAATGTTCTTTTGTTTATGTCACTTGCAATTAGCCTTTGGCAGGAATTTGCAATAAACTTTTCTATTACTAAAAAGAGACACTGACTCCAGGTGTTTGAGGTCAGCTCCTTTTACTTAGTGACTCTAGTGGAACAAACATACTGTGATCAATGTAGCCAAAGCTAAGTACATGCGTAAGCTTTATCAAAAGCACTGTTGGTACTTTGGTTACGTTGGTGTCTTTTCTTTAAAGTGTTCACAGTCTAATGTCACTCTACATAACTTTGCTCAAATATCTCTACATAACTTTGCTCAAGATACTTCAGGCCAGGGGTTATCAAAAACAAAAAGAAAACATATAATCTAATGGAACAAACATACTGTGATCAATGTAGCCAAAGCTAACTACATGCTAGCTTTTATCAAAAGACACTGTTGGTTATACAACATGTGTTCACAGTCTAATGTCACTCTACATAACTTTGCTCACAAGTATGCCAGAGTATTGTTCCCCTACTTGCTCCTGGGTCATGCAGGCTGACAAGTCTGTGTGTGTAAGGTTTACAACGTCGAGCATCCAAGTACATACCGGTACATATACTTGCTGCAGGTCCTGAGCTACCTCTGTATCCAAGTACATACCGGTACATATACTTGCTGCAGGTCCTGAGCTACCTCTGTAACTAACTAACTAGCTAAAATGCTTATAAATTTTGGACATCAGGTCGAAGATTGTAATACAGGTCTAAAGATGACTCATATTCCATCGCAAATTGATGCCTTACATGCTAGTGTTATCAGGCGGTTAATGGATAACTCAGAGGGGGACTGGAAGATACTTCCACGTCTGTTTCTTAACAGTTTTGGAAAAGATTTCCTTATTCTAAATATGCAATTTAAAGACAAACGGGATTGTCCTAACATGGAACACATACCTTTGTACTACAAACATGTTATCTGTAGTTGGCACAAAGCGATAGGCAGAAATATGTTAGAACCCGAGAAATGGAAATTAATACAGTCACCTCTATGTAACATCTGTTTGGAAATAGAGGACGAAAACCATATGTTCTTTCAATGTAAAGGACTTAAAAATTTTTGGAAAAATACTGAACATCATAATACTGAAAAAATACTGAACATCATAATTATCATAAAAGATATCAATATTGAAACATTAATATATGGACTTCCAAGGAACTTACAACAAACAAATGCAGGTAATCATATGATTGGTATAGCACAGTATGCAATATTTAAAACCTGGTGTCTATATAAGGAAAAAAGCTTCTACAAAATAATTGATCCATTCTCTGTTTTCTTAAATGATTTTATGTCCAGCTTAAAAATAGAGCAAAATATATCATACGGAAAAGCAAAAAGAAAATGGGGGGATCTTCTTTACCTGATAGATTGAAATAAACATACTGTATATATTGTAAATATCATCATGTAACATGTGACAAAAGAATAAAGACCACGGCTCTGGGATTGTGGAATATAAAAAATTAAAATTTTTTAAAAAACTAGCTAAAATGTCCGGTGGATGGTTCTTCTCCTCCTCTTTCTAGTCCCTGTACCACGTCTCTTCAGGGGATCGCTCTGGTCCCTTATCCATCAGTTGCTGAGCTGCCTCCATGCTGATTCCCTTGATCTTGTGGAGGCCATACAGAATTGCCTGCAAAATAAATATGAAAGGTGAAATATCTTAACTGACATCCTATGCCACTCAAATGAAACATGGTAAAATGGTCACCTTACTTGGACATGCAACTTGTTTGAGCACAACTTAATCTGGACATGGATTAACATCGACACGTATTGGTAAGTGGCTAAGAACTGGAAGGTTCGGGTCTACAACCGATATTGCTGGTATGTCAGCTTGAGTTTTTGCATTCAGTAAAGTCAGTTTCAAACAATCTGTGTTGATGTACGCGTAGATTGTGCGTCATTAGTTGTCAACCTGTCAGGGTAATGTATGAATACAACATACAACATGTTTCATAATATTTGCTTGGGGAGAGCCCTGCACATAATTTCCCGCCAGTACTGAATAGTCATAAATTTGCCCCCTCCCCACTACATGCACCACAGAGTAGAGTAGAGTAGAGTAGATCTTTCGTCTCGGTCTGGCCAAGGATTGTGGCTAGTATGGCTTCAAGAGTGACTTAACAAGCCAAAGGAAATTCCTGAGCTACAATGAGAAAAAAATCGATGTATACTCACGACTGATTTGGCCGGATTCCCGACCCTGACAGGCGCGGCTTCCCGTAATGAATACATCCAAACTTCACCGCTTTATAAACATGAGCACACGGAAACTTTTGGACGCCTTCAGGTAATTTCCTGTTCTCAGTTTCCACCTTCTTGCTACTGATCTTACTGAGCTCAGCGTGTGTTGTTTCTTGATAGTTGTCCAGTGCTGCCTTAAACTCTGCCCAAGTGAGAAATTCGTCCCCTAACTTCAGTAGGGACGGCGCGGCAGCCATGTTGGCGCGAGAGACCAGGCCAGCGGGAGACGAAAAATAGCGGGAAATCCCTGTCGAGTGCTGATTGGCTGACATTCTGGTCGTAGGTCAAAACCCTGTGTTTTCGAACTTCGGTGGGGATTTCCGTGTTGTTTTCTGATTTTCATCATCCACTAAGATAAACTTGAACACCGAGGTTTAAACTTGGTGCCCCTGAATCCTCAAACACTCACAAAAACCCAGGTTTTGGGCCTACCAAGGAGGCTAGTATTTCGGAGTGTATATAAAATCTATTTGTCTTTTATATACACTCCGGGAGTGTAAATAGCCACGCCGTTCTGAATTTGCCGCCGCCGGAGATGACAGTAAGGAGAGTTACAATGTCAATCCGCTAGAGGGGAGGATTTTCAATACCCTGACACCTTATGGCTCCTAAAAACCATGCCTTTTTATTGTAGTTTTATAAGAAAATAGTCCATGTACACATTTTGACACAAATGTACAGAGGAATTGTTTTTATTGATCAATAATCACAACTAAACTCAAGTGTCGTCTGCAGCTGCCGTCTGCTATGTGCACTATGACCCTTGACCGCATATGACCTGCGGCTACTGAAGGGTTTTGGGGTAGCGTTGCAGTAAAATCCCACCTATTGCAGGAGATATTTTGAAGACACGGGTATTTTGAAACTGTTACACATGGTATTACCCTTATATGGGCACACAATTCCTTATATGGGCTTCTCTAGTAACTCATGACGTTTCTTTTTAAATACGTTTCAATGGGGGCCGACTTTTTGAAGACGATTAGTAATGATCTTGTCATCATCACTGTCAAGTAAAATTGCTTAATTTAGATTATACATATACAGGACCTTTCGACTGACTAGTTTTGATGATGCAAACAGGTGTCGTGTTATTGCAATCAGCCTATACATCTGCACGGTTGCACCGCCGTCCGTGCGTTCCAGGGCCCCCAGGGACCAACAAGGTTCGCGCATGCGCATTACGTTCCGGTTACGTGCTGTCCTGTCCATAATCAAGCGATTGGTAAGAATGCGTGATTTGAATCACTGAACATACAAATATAATAGCAGAGGTATGGAACATGGCGGAGAGGTCCTGGGGTAGGGTGGGAGGGGAAAGATTTTTATCAGATATCCAAGCAAATGTGCGGCCTGCAGTGCTGTATTTTGGCCACAGTGTTTTGGAACCGAGCACTGGCCCGCCCGATGAAGCACATGGTTTTTACGGATTCTGATTGGTCAGTTCTTCGGGCTCGGCGTCACTTACAGGTTCCAAATAAGGAATCCCCGCGCTTCTGCGAAATATGATCCTAGCGGGCTGGAGTCGACAATCGTATCCGGCATAAATTTGTATTTTCGTTTCACGAAAAGTAATTTATGCCTTCCTCTCTAGCCGACACCTTAATAAAGAATGGGAATAAACAATAGCCGACACAGTTCGTTTGGCGGGAATATAAGGTATTTTAATACTGACATGGATTCAATACAAATAGATATTGATAAACAGCTATAGAAACTTGTGTACGATTCACAATGCTCGTTGAGACATGATGGTTACCATGACAACCGAAACACACATCTTATGAACAGATTTTCAGTGTAAAAATATTATGCCAATCTTACAACTTTTCCATCGATTGTACACTTTCTACCGTAATGTTAGTCAGGATTTTTTCCCACCACCAAACAGAGCTATCGCGATAAAGAACCCGCCAAACGAGCCCGCTTAGGCGAACATGTCGCAAACCCAGTCAAGAATGGGAACGATTGGAAAGTATGAGTCACAATTCTGTAATGTAGAGAGTTCGCGTCAGGGTTTTCTTAAAGGGGAATCGTCAATCTGTACTGATGATGCAGTTGATATCTGGGCATCTCGCCACTGAATCAACGGTTGCATTATTTACATGTTTTTTAAAGCTGCTGTGATGTCCCCCCTTACACTTTGTAGTATAACATGTTCCCGTGTGTGGATAGGTGCAAACCGTCCCTAGCAAAGTATGCGGGAAAGTTTCTCTGAGCGAGCCTTATATGCGACCAAGTGGAGACGTTAGGAGTTTATACGAGTCACATAGATCATTACACCATAGTTCTAAGAAAACTAGGTCCGCCTGTGGGAAGTTGGCGCAAAGTCGTCCGAAGTTCGCTACTTTCCCACCGGAGAGGTAGAGCCATTTTACTACAGTATTGTCAAGCCAAAAATCACGGCTTACTGCTCTACCACACGCAGTGGTCGTGCGATGTTCAACAAACGCATCCAATCGACTGATAAAAGAGTGTCCTATGACCAAGACTGTTCTGCCCGGGGGACCCCCACTCTCCGCCATGTCCAAAGAATGAAGAAATAGAAACCTACCGCAAAAGTAGATGCACTCACTCTCCTGGAGAGTCAGCACGAAGCAAAACTGGAGATGCACTTCTTCGGAAAGTCAGGACAGAAAGATTTTTATCAGATATCCAAGCAAATGTGCGGCCTGCAGTGCTGTATTTTGGCCACAGTGTTTTTGGAACCG